>NW_026067928.1:11749712-11755492 GCF_014885135.2 Alexandromys fortis
TTTTTTTTTTTTTTTTTTGGTTTTTCGAGGCAGGGTTTCTCTATGGTTTTGGAGCCTGTCCTGGAACTAGCTCTTGTAGACCAGGCTGGTCTCGAACTCACAGAGATCCGCCTGCCTCTGCCTCCCGAGTGCTGGGATTAAAGGCGTGCGCCACCACCGTCCGGCTCCAAAGAGTTTTAAAACACCATTATGTCTACTGAAGTGATCTGGTCTTTATTGTCTAGTTGAATGTACATTCACATTCACATTTTTATTATGACATATTTATTAGAATTTTTAATTCTAGTACTGATATTTTCCTTCACAGAGTACAAGTATACTGTGTTTATTCTCTATTAGCTACAAGAGAAGATTGATTATTCCTTTAATGTAAGCCATGTGCAGAATCAAGCATTCTCTTAGAATGAATAAAATGAAGTTATGTCCTGATTTATTGCCTGATTATTTGAATCAGTACTATTTAAAGTGCATAGTTCTTACAGTATACAGAAAATTTATTTTAACAAGTTGTAGAAATTCTGTTATAACATTGTAAAAGCAATGAGTTTATTTAAACATGCATATATATATATATGTTGTGCACTGCATCAAAAGTAAACATATTAGCAGTAAAAAATAAATGTAGTTTTGAAAAATTGATATAGTACTATTTAACCAAAAAGACATATTTGGAAAGAACCTAAAATTTTTATTTTCCTATTTCCTTATATTATTTTTAAAACATAAAAGTAATTTTGTGTTTCAGCATTATGTTCTTGCACATTTTCATCTTATATTAGGCCAGTGCATAAAGAAAAACTCCCATTCACCTAAAAATTCAGTAATAATGGGGTCAGGTGGAAAGGTAGTCAGTGACGACCCATATCTACACTAAATAAACTGGTTTTTATACAGTAGCACAATTTTTTTTTGGAGGCTTCAGCAACAAAGAAAAATAATTTGTTTGAGGGGGGGATTTCCCTATTTAACACTGATAAGATCAAATTTCCTGTCAACTAGCAAGAGATTCCAACAGAAATTGTTTTGTCACTCAATATCATGTAATTTCTGAACCCTTTTGGCAACACATTACCAAGGGATGCCATAGCAAATGAAAGTCATTTCTTTTCAAATGAAAATATGTCACATCACTCATAGACAAATTTGTTTTCTATCCAGACAAGAGTGCTATTTTCAAAAGTTAATTTTTAATTTATTAAGGTAATATATTGTTCTTAAATGAAATTATGGGTAGAAACTAGAGAATTTTTTTTTTTAACTTTTGTACTGATTGGAGATGATAGATTCAGGTGGGTGCATTGAGATTTGTGTATTTTTTATTTAGTAAATACCTGTTCATTATCTGTGCCATTTTTCAAATTTTAATTTTATATTTGACAAATAATTCATAAGAGGATATTAAGGCAATTTTCTATTTATAAATAGTATTACTTTAATAATAAAATAATACCTAAGTAATTTATTTAGCTGGCAGCAATTATGAATTATATTAATTACGATTGCAATAACAAAAGTTCAGTACTGAGTAACACAGTAATCATTATATAAATATCTATGAAACTATAAAATTCATTACAATTTAAGCCACATTTTGTGGCAAATAATTCCTATTTTTCTGATAGAAAATAATAGTACTGTAGTGATGCAAGTTTAAATAACTTGAAAATGTCTTTACCAACAATATTTTCATTCTCAGCATATTTTGCCTTTAAAACTTTGACTGAATGTATTACTATAACTATGTTATAGAATACAATTGTGTTTATCCACGTTCCATTTTTATATTAATCATAAATCATACAATAAATTAATAATTTAAATTTACTATAGTAATTGAATTGAAGTAATATTAGATCATCTCTCAGTCTAAATCTGGGAAACTTTTTTTTTTCCACAGTAGATGGCATTTAATGATCTCTACCCACAGCTGATCAAGGAGCAGAAAATAATAGCTTGCCCTAATGCTCAGCTCCTCATAAGACATTTATATCAAACCATCTCCTCCCAAGGTTCAGGTATTATTGTTAAATATGGTGAAAGGTTGTAAGATACCAAGATAAAGGAAGGCTATCAAGGAAAGCTTTCTCCTAGAACAGCAGAGAAGTTGCTCATACAAATTTGTAGTGATTGCCACAAGGAAGAAACCTATGCAGTCTGAAGATGGACAATTCCAGCATGGAGAGGGTGTTTAGCTATAGTCTGTTTGGATCCTCACCCCTGCCTAGACCTGGATGGAGGGGGGAGGACCTTGGACTTATCACAGGACAGGAAACCCTGACTTCTCTTTGGACTGGAGAGGGAGGGGGAGGGGAAGTGGGGGAGGAGAAAGGGAATGGGAGGAGGGGAGGAG
This sequence comes from Alexandromys fortis, assembly GCF_014885135.2. Lineage (NCBI taxonomy): Eukaryota > Metazoa > Chordata > Mammalia > Rodentia > Cricetidae > Alexandromys > Alexandromys fortis. The sequence goes on from NW_026067928.1 coordinate 11,752,063, forward strand.
GTGAAAAAAAAATCTCACCTAACAGAGGAGGCACTGTCAATTGATAACTGGTAGTAAGGGGGAGGCAGTTTTCTCTAAAGATGACTCAGATAGATGGCATTCCCCAGTGGATCTCCACACAACCAAAATAATTAGGTGGGATTGCTGTGGGACAGTGGTCTTGTACCTTGTCACTTGTATTGTTTTAATAAAATGCTGATTGGTTAGTAGCCAGGGTGGAATTATAGGCGGGGAAACCAGGTAGGAAGTTGAGGTGGGGCAACAAGAACATGGAGTTCTGGGAAGAGGAAAGACTCTGCCTGCAGTAGTCACCCAGACACAGAGGAAGCAAGATAAGAATGCCTCACTGATAAAAGGTATCAAGCATGTGGCTAACACAGACAAGAATTATCAGTTAAAATGTAAGAGTTAATTAATAAGAAGCCTTAGCTAATAAGCCAATCCGTTTATAATTAGTATAGATCTCTGTGTCTATTTTTGGAACTGAATTCTCTGGGACCAGGCATAATTTGATGAATAAAGAGGTTTCAGAGTTTGGTCAATAGGTAAGATGATAATATAGAAGGAATATCAGGACAGGAGTGAGTATGAGCAAAAGATTTTAAATGAGAGTCTCAAAAGAATATTAAGAATTTTTCAAATTTTGTTAATTATCATGTCACAACAAAAATACACATTCTACTACTCCATTTAAAATTCTAAGTTCTTGCAGTGAGTTGGAACTAATAGGTACAAAGTATGTCAGTGAATTATCTTTATTTTATTTATTTTTAAAATTTTGAAATTTTGTGCATGTGTGAGAAAAGAAGGCAGAGTCAGGAAGATAACATGTAGCCTCCCAAGGAGAAAGATGCCTGACCTGAAACCTTGTCAGTAAATCATGAGCCTCATGGTAAAATACAAAAATATTAGAAATGGATTAATTTAAGATGTAAGACTTAGTTAATAAAAAGCCTAAGCTAATAAACTGAGCAGTGTTTTAATTAATATAGTTTCTGTGTGATTATTTCTTGTCTAAGTGGCCAGGAATGAACAGGCAGCTCCACCTATGACTGTTTTAAAACTAACTCCATGACCTTTGGACTCTTACTTACTATCTTTCTTGCCTCTCTTTAATAGTAAATTTTGAGCCCTAGTGAACATGTACAATAGTAATTTGTGGATATATCCATTGACACTGGGCTACAGAACTCTGTATTTTCATTGGTCATGGTTTTCTGTTCTGTTCTCTGACTGTTTATTAAAATTAAGTTTCCATTATAAATACTGAAGACTATTCTTTCCTGTGGGTAAAGTGGAAAATACTTTGAATTGAATCAAGGATTACATTCATTGAGTAAAGTTGTGGTTGTTGATTCTCTATGATCCATGACTTCACATGCCCTGTGAAATTGGCTAGGTTTCCAGTACAATGCATGATTTTTCTCTTTTATAATGAGTCTTAAATACAATTACAGCACTGTTGTTTAACACCAAATGTACCTGATACTATTACACCATTAAGTTTATTATGCCATGCTAGTTGCTGTAGTTCCTAGGTATCAAATCTTGGTAATAAATACAGTTCCACCTCTTGGAACTAGCATAGTAGTTTATGGTAACATAAAATCTAGTCCCCAAGGAGAAGAATTTTAAGTCAATTTTAGCTCAGGTACCTGTCAGTCCTGACAATGAATTGCAGGTATCCTTAGCAATAGGAACTTTCGACCTTTAGGCAGCAAACAAGATAAATAGCAATAATCTATAATGCTATATAACAATGTCTTCTACAACCATGAGCAACTCAAAAAAAAAGCTTCTAATATATGATATTGGTGTTTATGCTAGGTAGTTTTTGTCTTTTGAAGGAAGATTTGTCAGCAGAAAAACAAAAATCATTTATAATATACCAAAACATTTTAAAAATCCTTTATTTATTTTACCACCAAGCTATAGTACTCATTCCACATCTCCTCCCAATCCTGTAGACAAAAGTTTCTGTCTTACCCAGTTACACAGCCATTCAGTATCAACAAAACACAGAGGCTTATATTAATCATAGACTGTTTGACATATTATCTTAGGCTTATTATTATCTAGCTCTTATGTCAGAACAGCCTCTGTTTACGTAACCAGTCCCTCTTACCCCTCCTCTTTCCAGCTCCTAATCCACTCCTCCATTTTTGATTAGAAAAAGGCAAGACTCACATGAGTATCAACAAAACATGGAATATCAACTTACAGTAATTTTAACACCTCCCCATGTACTAAGCTGTGCAAAGGGACCCAATATGAAGGGTAGGGACCCAAAAGCCATTCAAAAAAGACAGAATAAAAAAAAAAGACAGAATCAGCCTCTGCTATCCCTTTTAGAAGTCTTACAAGAAGAACAAGCACAGCTTCCAGATACATGCAGAGGGCCTATGTCAGAACCAACCATGTTCCCTGGTTGTCGTTCAATGTTTGTGAGCCCCTGTGAGCCAAAATTAGTTGATTCTGTGAATTTCTTCTGGTATCCTTTACCCCTCAGACTCCTATATTCCTTTATTCTCTTCTTCTGCAGGCTTCCCATAACCCCAACCTAATGTTTGGCTGTAGGTTGCATTTGTTTCCATCAATTGCAGGATGATACCACTCAGTTCAGGCTATATATCTGTTCGCCCTGCCTAACCAGGTGGTTCAGGCACTAATCCAATTTCTGGTTGCAAGTAAGACTGAATTTTCTCAGGTACATAGTGCTTTCCTTGGTTTTTCTGAATGACTATTGAGCTGTGTAATTTACTTTTCAATGAGTAATCATGACCAAAATCATTTACACATTTACTGTTTTCAATAAAATATGTGAATTAGCTATATCCTAGCCAATATTAGTAAAGTATGGATATACTGATTTTTCTTTCTCAACGTGCAGAACAGTTTGAGGCATCTATTAGTTTATGTGGAGCAGAAAATGGCGTCTAACAACATTGGTTCTATGGTTTTGTAAAGCCATCCTGCAGCCTCCTCTGCTTAAATTATTCTTATTGCTTCTGGCCCAGTTCTGTCATTGACTTTAAAGATTTTCATGTAAATGACATTAACTCTCTTTCATTCCAAGTTCTGGCAGCCCACATGGGAGTATAATTGAAAACCTTTTTTTTAATCAATTTTTGATTTCTAAAAGAGAGAATTGCTAGGGAATTTTCAGAGATTTCCTTATAATTTGAGAAAGCACATTACACTGGTCACTGCTGCCATTAAAATTCATAAAAATGGGTCTTTAAAAAATGTTTTACTTGCTTGACTTATTTAAGATAAAGTATTGATCAGTAAATGTTTATTTAAATTAAACAATATTCACATTGGGTTTTACAGGGGTAAATCGAGTATGTAATGTTACATGTATCACTTAACTAAATGTAGTAGTAACATACATCATTAAATCCTGTAGTAAAAAGGTTGTTTTTTATAC
>NW_026067928.1:11755505-11770521 GCF_014885135.2 Alexandromys fortis
ATATATGTGTGTGTGTGTGTGTGTGTGTGTGTGTGTGTGTGTGTGTGTGTGTATCTTCCCCAGGAATAAATATCATATAGAATTTTTTAAAAGATTTAACTAATTTTATGTGTGTGTGTATATATGTGCATGCTTACAAGTGTGTGTTTGTGTGTCCATGTAGGGTAAAAGTATCAGAACCCCTAGAGCTGACCTTACAGACAACTATTGCCGGATTTAAATGCTGGGAACCAAACTTGGGCTCTCTGCAAGAGTAGTAAGTGCTGTCATGATTATTTATGTCTTTGGAAGTGAGAACATACTCAACAATTTTTTTTTTTTTGGTTTTTCGAGACAGGGTTTCTCTGTGGCTTTGGAGCCTGTCCTGGCACTAGCTCTTGTAGGCCAGGCTGGTCTCGAACTCACAGAGATCCACCTGCCTCTGCCTCCCGAGTGCTGGGATTAAAGGCGTGCGCCACCATCACCCGGCACTCAACAATTTCTTAAGATATATTTACCTTTCTACTGTCAATAGGAGAAAAATTAGTGTACACATTATTTTAAGTTTTACTTTCATTTATAAATGACACATCAACTTTGCTGTTTGTATGTTTGATACATTAGGCTGAAGATCCATTACGTTACACAATGGACCATTTGTAAAGATGTTTGAGGAGGTCTTAATGAGCAGACTACACTACTGCGAGCATTTAACCATTGCTTCTTACATGCATTTTTTTTTAGCCACAATTTTTCTTCCTTCTTTGAGTTGGAAGGTAAAATCTGTATTAAAGATTGTCCTGATAATCTTAGTAAAGAAGTTCAGCCAACCTTTTCTTTATTTTTTAAAAAAAAAATGAATTATGGGGCTAAGATTCTCTTTCTAAAGATACTGAGCCTGGGTAGTTTGCTTCAAGGTTCTTCCAAAATACAAGTACACACATCTTTTCAGACACAGATTATGATCCACAACTAGTTAGCTCTTTGATGGCTCCAGACTCTGCTCCATTCTCTTCAACTATCTTAGGAAGATTTCCCCCTGATTAATTGGTGATTGACATACATCAGTGTGTAGAGTAATCTGAATTGCAGAGAGAGCATGTCTGTGCCTGGAGAATTCTTGGCACAGGCATTATTTTCCTGTGTAACTGCATTTTTTCCTGTTTTTTTTTTTTAAGAAAATTGTTGACTGTATCACACTTCTGTACAATGCACTACTGTGATCATGTTGACACCTACTAAACTCATCCCACTAGTGACCTTCTTCTTCCCATCTAGGCTTCATCTTACTCTCATGCCCATATTTCCTCTCTTATTTACTTTTATTCAGAAATAAAAGAAGTAGATTGTCTTAATAAGTATGTGTTCGTGATTGCAGGATTCAGGTGGGTTTTAGGTGACAGTGTTCACTGCACTTCACTTTTTACCTCACACTGTTGTATCACCTCTTCTGCTATTCCCTCAGCCTCAATAAAAGCAACATACATGCCCCACTGTGGCCTAGAACACATAGTCAGTAGTTCTTGGCATCTCAGCCAGTTGTGAGTCCTTGCTTCGACTGCTATACAATGCAGAAAGTTTCCTGATCAATGTTAGGAGTTGCACCCACGTTTATAAACAAACAGAATTGGCTAGAGGACGGTTTTTTGCAATATCAGTAGTAAATTCCTTCATAAGGACTGTGACCTCCTTCACCATAGACTTTGACCAGTTCAACCTCCAGGAACGTATTCCATTCTATGGAGTAAACCTCACATCCAATCCAGAAGTAATGTTTATATCTAGAACATTTCTGCCACAATTATTTCAGTATGCATATCTTGTTTCTACTGTAGCATGTGGTATCTACACCTGGAGGTTATCAGCAATTAGCTATCTTCTCTAACAGCCTCCATCACATCTTCAGGCACTACACATACTAGTCAACAGAGAGAAAACTTGCACTTGAGTGTCTCTGCGCTCTTTATTCACAATGTATGATCTCCTCAGTAATAAGAAGTTATTGTGTAGTTCTCCAAGGTATCCAGGAGTCAAGACAATAGCCTGTAATGATTTCAGAGCTTCCTCAGGACTTTAAGCCAGTAGCTCATTTGCAGAATCCCTCAGTTGTTACAGAGAGCAATGTAGACCACTTCAGAGTTCATCCCTTACAGCTGACTTTTTTTTTTTTTTTGAGGACAAAGTGAAGGTACTGAAGGAAGATAACAAACTTCATAGGCTATGAATGTGGAAGAGTACAATGATAGTGTTTAAAAAAAACTTTAAAGAAGAGTCAGGACAGGTGATAGGACAAAGGTCACCTAAAATTTAGGCTGTTTAAAAATTCACTTAACATTTGCTATTTTAATACCTTACTAAAATGAGTTTTTTTTTTTTAAAAAAAAACAAGCTGTTATAACCTAACCATCATGAACAACATGTTGAGGAGACCTCTGTCTCCTCACCTGTCAGTGTCATTCCCCTTATTTCTTATTTCTTGTTTCTTATTTCTTGTTTCTTATTTCTTGTGAAACAGTGACATATTCATCTAAAGGCACGAGGTTCCCTACAACCTATATTTCATCATTCCACCCTCCTAAAGTTCAGTTCCTTGCATTGACTGGAACAAGGCTTTTAAAATTACAGTTCCTGGCTCGGCAGTGGTGATGCTTGCCTTTAATCCCAGCACTCCGGAGGTAGAGGCAGGTGGATCTTTGTGAGTTTGAGGCCAGCCTGCTCTACAAGAGCTAGTTACAGTACAGGCACCAAAGCTACAGAGAAACATTGTCTCAAAAAAAAAAAAAAAATCACAGTGCTTGTATTTTGTAAGAATTTTCTTGTTGTTGTTGTTGCAGGCAGGAAAATTAAATCCAATTCTTTATAAATCGTACCCTGAGCTCATGCCTTACACCATTGACATCTACTGCCTCAGTATGTGATACGTAACACTTTTGTAATGCTTTATTATTGCATGTTTACTGTTCTTTATTCCTTCACAAATGTAAACATAAATATCTATACATATGTTTTAATCATTACTCCTTCTTAATGCCAAAAAACAATATGAACTGAAAGATTTTTCTACTTCTGCAATATATATATAATATAATATATATAATTGTATATAAACACAAGTTAACATATTCAACAAAATTCAAAAAAGTTTCAAAGTCATGACTTAAAATGAGCTAGAAATTATCACAGATGACCTTTATGGAATTAAGTAGAGCACTGCAAGAGCTGACAAATAATGGGTTCATTTCCATTTCAAAAGAAACAGTCCTTAATACAGCCAAAGTTATTAAATGACAGGCTCGTGCTGACAGAGAGATTTGCACAGCGCACACGTCTTATCATGAGAATCTAATGAGCACAGTTGGTGTGTGGCACTTTTCGTCTTCAGTGTCTAGTCTCTCAAGGTGAAATTCATGAACAAAAGGAAATGCTCACGTAAACCTCACTCTCCCATAATAGACTAAATTGAATATCTCTTCTAATATGGAAATTTATGACATGAATCTACTGATTCATTTAATTAATCTGCCAACAGAAGTTTATATGAGAGAGAGTTCTATTTATTACAAATAAATTTACTAACAGTTTCGATTTTGAATTAAGAATAGCATGCCAATTCTGAGGATTTATTTCTATTGAAGAGTGTAAATAATTGATATACTATAGTAGTTAGCTTGATAGACATACCTACAAACAAGGTGGAATGGACACGAGAAATTCATCCTAAAGTTGATTGTTGCTATTTGAATTACTTTGACTTTGTTTTACTGTCTTTTAAGATGTGTTTTATTTACTTCCCTGTGCATCTGTATGCATCTTTAGCCATGGAGAGCAGAATAGGCAGTCAGAGCCCTCACAGCTGTATTCACAGGCATTTCTATGACACCAGGTTATTAAGTTCCTGCTGGGATCAGAAATCTGATATTGTGAAGCAAGATGCTTCTAGCTGCTGAACTTAATCTCCAACTCATTCCTGTTTAGTATATACCTCATATAAAATAAAAGTTAGAGAGTGTGCCTGGATAATATAAAATTCCAAAGCAAGAAAAAAAACCCTGCAGGGTGTCAATTTCCCAATAATCATTTTTTCCTGTGTGAATACTGTCATACATTATATAAGTAATTCTATTTTTACTACAGTTGCATTACCTTTGAAATTAATTTTGATCATGGCAATTTTAATCAGAATTTTTATAATGTTCAAGAAATATATATATGTATGTATATTCAATTTCAATCTCTTTTCAACACTGTATCTATAAATTTTAAATTTTCTACAAGCTAAGTCAATTATTCCCAGTTGCTTCTGTGTACACACACGCACACATACACATACACACACAGTCACGCACATACTCACTCATCACTGTATTTAATGTTTGTAATGGTCCTGCAACTGACTTCATAAACTAAATAGAGCACCCAAAAAGCAGAAATCCACTTGTATTTTTACAACTCAGTATATTTAACCAAGGTAAGACATCATCAAACATAAAATTTAACTAAAGCCATTGAAGAAGGGAGCGAAGGAAGCTAAGTGGCATGCATCAAGTACGTACTACATTATCAAGTCTACTAAACTGAAGCAGACAGACAGGCTTGAATCTGCTTTGGTGAAACCTGTGTGTATCTCCACACACTGTTGGCTGTCTTTCAAGTCACCCGTATTTTTACTATTCCCTCTTTAATGTGTTCACTGTTTCTGTTGTGTTGTGCCTGACCCAGGAACTAAACTGTCTGAGAAAGTGATTCTCTCATTACCATCCTGTCACTCTTTTCATGAGAATAATAAAACTTTTCACCTGCAACAATCACATGGAGCAGCTGGAGGTCTTGCTAGGCTATGAATGAAAGTGTTCAGATAGTTTATTTCTCATAATTCCTGCGGGATCAGTTTTGTTTCTTATATAAAATAAAATAAAAAGAGAAATGGAGAAGAATAGAGGGTGGAAAGACTAGCAGAGATGAGGGTCATAGACAGTCTCCCAGAAACAGCTTGGAAGGAAGTATTGTGTGTCAATAGTTGATGGTGCTTGCAAAATTTGTATGAAGTCTAGAGCCACATGAAGTCAGTTTCGCTATGAATTTTAGATCAATTTTCTAATAGAAGCTCCTAGAATATCTCCATTGTTATGGAGTGCCAAATAGAACTATATAGAAAGTTCCCACAAAAAAATATGCATTGTGAATAGGACATAGGACTCTTATATTGAAGCTTCCTTAATTTTTTCTGACTTATGTTCCTAATGCCAAAGTTGTTTTCACTCATCAATGATCATCACAAACAGGTATAGTCCCTGAATCCTAAAAGAGTGTACTATTTGTTAAGATTTGCTGATTAGTGAAGTTGTAGTATGAATGATCTTGATATGATCAAATATTTCCTGATTGTATTTGAGGTCCCCTTCAAAGGAGAGTTGTGCCTGATGCTGCAGCATTGGTCAAAGGCCTATGACTCTGGAAATCAAAGTCACTGATGAAATCTACGACTGATGGGCTGCTAAATGAACATACCACCAAACTGCCACTTAACCACTTACATTTATACAGATAGACTTATTCAGCTTTCAGTCTTTTTCAGAGAAGCCTCGTTTTAGACGCTGGCACAAGTAAAAACATGAACTCTTCATTACTAGTCACAGAGCTGAGAAGAGCTGACAACTGAGTGCGTGGTCACAAATGGGAAATCTGCCGCCCAGATTTGAGACTCAGGGAACATCACAGAAGAGGAAAGGGATTTTGTGAGTGATATGTGAGGACGAATAGTTTGGTTCAGTTTTCTGAGCATGATATGGCCAATTTGCCACTTCTGAGCCTGAAATTAAAGAAGGGTGAAAGAGATTGGTGGAAGGGGGGGGGGGGCAGGAAAGAATATCAGGTGATAAAGAGATAAATGAGAGGGAAGGGAAAAGAACAGTAGAATAACTTTAATAATAATCAATGTACAAATAGGATAATTTTCTAAATTTAATATACATAAATATTAAAATTTCTGCACTGTATGAAAACAACAGAAAAACACAAATTAAATTAAAAGAGTGTTGAAAAGGAGATGGCCACTAGAAAAATAAAAACTTATATAAATCAATAATTGTTCTGGTCCGTTTATACTATGATATAATAAAATGTATTATTTACTATAATTACTCATGAGTACTTGATATACTTGCAGTCAATTTAAAGTAGTAAGTGGTAAATATGTCAATAGAAAAATATCTGAATTTCCAGAGCATGATTTTACTGACGTATGTTGAACAAAAGGCTTTTCTGTTTTAAAGAGCAAGCACTGAGAAATAATACAATCAGTCTTCTGTTTCACAAATACTATATGTCATCTTGGACAAATAAGGGCATTGGAGTAAGGGCATAGCAATTATCCAGGAATAAAATAATGAATAAACTTGGAGGTGGATGCATAAGGTTAAGTATACAGAAGATAAATTACAAAACAATCAGCATTATGTGAAGATTGATTGATATAATAAAGGGAATAATGATTATAAATCATTTTTATGTCCACTGCTTGAACCATTTGACATGATCTGAAGTTGATTATAGTTCCTATAGTAACAATAATGAAAATGAGTGGTGTGCCATTAAGAAACTCAAAGAATATGCTCTGAGGCCAACAAATAAAGATACTATATTAAGTATAATTTTATATCTTTAACCCTGAAAAGGAGTCCCAGGTAGTGGTTCATACAACAGAATTCTAAAAGTCATCTTATTTTGACTAGACAATGCGAGTATATTTTGCTGTTCTTAAATATTATAGGATTTATTATGGGAGAGTGAAAAGACATTCAATTCATTCACTCCTATTTTACTTCAATTTACTTTAGACTTATTTGTTTTCCAAATATTATTATTTTATAACTTTAAAAATACCAATTCAAATTGCCACTTCTTCCCCTCCTCCCACTTGCATCCCACTCTGTCAACACACTCTCCCCCACTCCAATCTGAAGATAAGGCAAGTCACCCCGCCCTGTAGAAAGTCCAAGGCCCTGCCCACTACATCCAGGTTGAGCAAGGTTTACATCCAAAGAGAATAGGATCCCAAAAAGCCAGTACATGCAGTAGAGACAAATCAATTGTCATTAGCCCCTTAGTCTGCCCCAAGTGTCAACCTCTTTCAGAAACACTAGTTTGATCCCATGCTTGTTCATTCCCAGTCCAGTTGGAGTTGGTGAGCTCCCATTAGCTCTGGCAAATTGTTTCAGTGGGTGAACCCTCACGGTCTTGACTTTCTTGCTCATACTCTACCTCCTTCCCCTCTTTAACTGGACATTGGGAGTTTAGTCCAGTGCTCCAATGTGGGTCTCTGTCTCTGTTTCCATCTGTTGATGGACGAAGGTTCTCTTTAGACTTCTTAATTGTTTTATTTGCTATGTAGGGATAAGTCCCGCCCCTTAGGGGGTGTGTTTGCCTCGGGCTAATGTTTGCCTATAAATTTGGAGAACACGCTCCCAGATGCTGCTTCTGCTTTCCTGGTCTCCACGGAAAAGATGGTTCTGTAAGTCTATTTCCCCATTAAAGCTGTCTGCATTCGTTACAATCCATCTGCATTCGCGTATGCCCTTACATTTTGGCATCCAATGTCGGGCTATTTTGCCCCTGACTCTAGCACGTAGCCCACTAGCTAACACAGCGCGCTCCCAGGTGCCATTTTTTAGTTCGTGACTGGGGCCCCAGTGCCGAGTCCGAGATACACTTGGCCACACAGGCCCATTCTGCCCCGCCTGCTCATAGGAGCACTCGGGAGGCAGAGGCAGGCGGATCTCTGTGAGTTCGAGGCTGGCCAGGTGGTGGTGGCGCACGCCTTTAATCCCAGCACTCGGGAGGCAGAGTGTCTTTGGTGCTCAACATTCTCTCAGGAATAGAGCGGTGTTGCCAGAAGCAATTAATTGTGTCTCACTATCACGAAACTCTGAGTTAGATTAAAGGCCATTTTCTACAGCTCTTTGAAGATGTTGAAGATTATCTATACTGAGTATAATCTCTATATATCTAAAGAACCTGATTAGTCTAATTATAAATGACAAACTTAGATGACTATTAATCTATATAATTCTCAATATCTATCTAACTTAAAGACTAAGACAATAAACAACTGTGTAACAAATGAGGATAATGACCTCCAAATAGAAACACTGTACAAATATACATTGCAACATGGTAAATATATATCAATACACAAACATTATATAAGTATCTTAATCAGAGGTAGAAATGTACACTGCAATATGGTAAATATATACAATATGTATATCAATACATGTCAATACATAAAAAATGTTTTAAACAGAGGTAGAAACATGCATGCATACAATAGTCAATATAATTTAACTTTGTATCAATATACAAGAATCGATACCAATATATTTGTCTAAAAACAGTAACTCACAATTATAAATTTTTGTTAGTGGTGGTATTTTATCACAGCAATAAAATGGAACTAGAATGGTGGGCTTGTGTACATAGAATTATCTGTGTTTGATATGGTGTACATCTATATAATTTTCTTAGTATGTTCAAAACCTGATGTGGGAAATATTGTCTGTTAAATTCAGTGAGAAGCCAACACCACATCGATCCATACACAGAGAATGATAAAATCCACAGCAATTTAACAATCTTTGCTGAAAGTTTGGATACAACTGTACTAAAGAATTCCTCAAACGTCTGGGGAGTATAAATTGTTGTGCATTTTGGATGAAATCACAAAGTTACAGTGATAAACCTCTTCTTTTAATTATATAAATATTTCATTTTTTTATGTTTCTTGTTCCTTTACATGGCTGCCAAACAGAAAATGACAAATTATTCAAACCAGTTTTAGAGACCAGGTATAGTTACTTTTTCCTATATAACAGCTCTTGGGTTCAGAATTAAATATCGAATTGCATTTCAATGAACAACACTGAATGGCATGTTCATGTTGCAATGTGATAAAAGAATAGCCTACTTTAGGAAATTGAGAAATCAATTATTAAGTTATGGTCAAGGCCGGGACAAACCAAGAATTCATTGAAGACATGTAGAGATACAAAATAGCTTCTATGTCTAGAATGATTTTATTTCCCAAATTTTGTTCTAAAAAGGGAAGAATAACTGTACCCCTCATTGAAGTTTGTTTCATTTACAAAAAAATTGAAATGTGGCAGCTTTTATTTTCCCAAAACTTGGTCTATATATTGCAGAATCTTTTTGTGTAAGGTTCCCACCACAGTGAAACAATTTTCAAATTGGCTGTCTTGGTTGTAGCATTATATAGGCTGAAACCTTTCAATTGGGACTCATTGTTTTAGACATCCATTTGGCATTCATGAACTCAGATCTCTTTCTACTGGTCTCCTGAGATAATACCAAAAAAAAAAAAATATCAATGCAAGGAAGACGACAAATTTCAGCACCTTTTTTTATATAGCCTACAATTGTCTGCTACTGAGTAGGACTCTAAAAATGAGATAATTTATGAGAAATTCGGGTGCATTTTGGAGACTGATGCATTATAACGTAATTTCAATTTCTGATTTCATCGTGTTATTCTATGAATTTTTGTACTACTCAATAAGTAATAGGATGAACAACACTAGAAGACTATCACCATGATATATGCTAACTTGCTTGTTAAATTTATTTCTCACATAGGATACTCTAATAACTCATAAGTGATTTCAAATACAATTTCTTATATATATATATATATATAGATATATATAGATATATGTACCGAGAGAGACAAAAATAACAGAGAGAGTGAGAATTCTAGAGTTTGAAGAGTTAACATATTTTTTTTAAAAAAAAGTAGAATCATATTTAAAAAATTGAATAAATTTAACGGTATGTAAGAATGTTGCCTAATCCAGGTGGTGATGGCACATGCCTTTAATCCCAGCACTCAGGAAGCAGGGTATTGGATATCTGTGAGTTCAAGCCAAGGCTGATCTAAAGAATGAGTTCCAGGACATGCTCCAAAGCTACATAGAGAAACTTGTCTCAAAAAAGAAGAGCCAAAAAAATAAATAAATAAAATACAAATAAATAAGTATATTGCATATTTTATTATTATTTTTAAGACATCTGTTTTCTAATGATTAACAACAAAAAATGTGTATTTAGGTGGGTGTGGAGATCAGAAGCTTCTGGGAAAATTTGATGGAGGGAAAACCATAATCAGACTACATTATAAGAAAACTATTATTTCAATTATAGTTTTGCCTATGTCAATAGAATTGGCAAAGATAGATAGATAGATAGATAGATAGATAGATAGATAGATAGATAGATAGACAGATAAAAGAAATGAATTAAAATCATATTCAGGCTACTGCAGATCATTGCAGGAGATGGACAGAAAGAATGTCATAATAAAAGGCAGCAGATGAATGAAGGAACCATTCATCTGGAGACAAGAGGGCAACTGCATATGGGAACTCACAGTGATTGTGATAATGCTAATAAATCAAATGAACACTGAAGCCAATCCAAATGTTAGCATGAAAAAAAGATATAAAAGCATACATTCAGCTGAGAAACTATTGGAAATTGCTAAGTTCTGGGAAAAGAAAATTACAATTTCCTTTATGGTTGTAGACTCTAGTAAGTTGTCAGCTCTAGTGAAAGACCATACATGTATGAAATATATTCTTATATTTTCTATATAAGGCAGGACACATTGGATTGATGGGTGAAATGAAAGGCATAATGGAAAGATTTTGGTAGGTATACAAAGTAGAATGGATGTGGGTAGGGTTGGGGGAGATGAGGAGTATGATCAAAACACATTTTATAAAAGTTTCAATGAACTAATAGCAAAAGAAAGTCAGATGTCAGTAAGCAATCAAAAGAAACACTCAGGATTTATAATTTCTTACTTATATTAAGTTCAAGAATTGTTTTTTATTGTTATTAAAAATAGTTACCTTTTATTGTACATACCCACCCCAGTTGCCCTCCCTCTCTTTCTCCTGCCCCATGTCCCCTGCTTCCCATCCCCCATCTATTCCTCAGAGGGAGTTAGGACTTTCTCTGAGAATCAATAAGGTCTGACAAACTAACTTGAGGCAAGAACAAGTCCTTCCCCCCAACCCCCATCAAGGCTCAGCAAGCCAGTGCACTTTTAACAATTTTGATTGAATAAAGCATAAATAATTGTCTTTCTAGTATCATGAAGGAAATAGAATTTACTAGGTTGAATCATCACATTAAAAATTCATGTTTTTTTTCTTGAATGACATGTAAAGAGTGTGATATGGATATAATGTTCAGTTGGAAGTAAAATGACATATATAGTAGTGTAAGTAGTTTAAGGGATAGTAAAATAATTTCAGCAATATTTTTACAGTGTTTGTATGAATCCCTCCCTCTGCCTCTATCAGGGTACCATCTCTTTACAAATCTCTTTCCTTACTTTTGTATCTTAATTTGTTTAGTGACACACTGGTAGCATAAATGTTGTAAAATAAAATATTAGAAATTAAAGGTATTTTATTGCCCTTTTACACAAACACACATTAAAATTAATTATGCATATATCTCTATCGCAAAAGAAATTAACAATATAGTTTTCAGCATCCCATATTTTCCAGAATGTTCTTCTTTCTTATGTGTTAAAAATAATGTGTGATAAAACTGTGCACTATGAAACTAAATGATACAATTAGATATTATTTGTTGTTTGATGTCAACTATACATGGCTTTCAATATGTAGTCTGTTTTTAAAAAGTAAAAAATAGATCTATACAGGTGAAATAAGACTACTTTTGAAAATACTTGCTTATAATTAAATAAACTAATATTATGAATATATTAAATATCTAACATGAACTTTCATGAGTGTCTTAACAATGGAGAGAGAAGCCAAGGATGCATGGGTAGGTGTCTGATCCTGCTATAACATATGAGACAGATACATGACTTATTTTTCAAGTTTTGAACTGTAAGATCCCTTTGGAAAGTAGGTGCTAAATGTTATGACTCCTTTACATGCTTTGCTGCATGCATTTATTTTCTCCTTGGATTGAGAAACATACATCACATATCCTGTAATCTTGGCGAACTTGGATTCTAGTAAAGCTGAAAAGCAATTAGGAAGATATATGTTGGCTGACATCTTTATTTAGGAAATTGACACACAATAACTCGTCAGTGCATAGGCAGGCTGACCCAGTCTACTTGGGTAAATGCAGGAGTAATCAGCAAATGCATGTTGATTCTTTCAATCTGTACACTTCTACTTTAGATACTGACTACCATTACAAAAATTGTAGACTGTGTTTTAGTAAGGAAGGAAAGTTTATATAACTATTGCTGCCTCTTAAATGGTCACATTCAATATAGAATATTCATACCAAAAATACAGTATTTTTTGCAGGTAATACTTTAAGAACAACGGAATGTCCCACAATTCAATTCTATTTTGACCCTGTAAACATAGATTCAGATACCGTCGACTGAGTGTCACCTGCTCAGCAACTGATATATTTGCAAGCCCTGGTCCTCCATTATTTCTGATAAATCATTTATAAATCAATGTTTCCTATTAACTCCTCCTCAGGTTCAGCTTTTCTTGCAGGGTCCTATGGACACTACAACTTCCTTTCTTCTTTTTCTCTTTCTTTCTTTCTTTCTTTCTTTCTTTCTTTCTTTCTTTCTTTCTTTCTTTCTTTCTTTCCTTAGCATAAAACAGTTAATTAATCCTCATTTTCATATGACCATTATATATTTAACAATAACAAATTGATTTATTAGATGAAAAAATACATTGTTCGATATCTGTGTTTAAAACATTGATCATGATGCTGGGCGATGGTGGCGCACGCCTTTAATCCCAGCACTCGGGAGGCAGAGGCAGGCGGATCTCTGTGAGTTCGAGACCAGCCTGGTCTACAGAGCTAGTGNCTCGGGAGGCAGAGGCAGGCGGATCTCTGTGAGTTCGAGACCAGCCTGGTCTACAGAGCTAGTGCCAGGACAGGCTCCAAAGCCACAGAGAAACTGTCTCGAAAAACCAAAAAAAAAAAAAAAAAAAAAAAGCATTGACCATGGCTCCTGTTTGAATAAGAGACATCAAAGCAACTGTCCCTTCAGCTACTGCAAGCAAGATCACTTTGGTGATTGTTGTTACTCCATTCTTACTCTTCATAGTGGGACTCATAAGCTCTACCTTGTGATAATGGGTAACAATGTCAACAGGCACCAATCCTAATGGGAGAATGCATACCAGGCCTGCATGATAGGCTTCTTTAGGATTCCAGCAGGCACCCAATATGCAGAGGTTTGTTGTGCAGCTTAGATCTAATGTACTAGCATTGGTTATTATAAGGATGAAAGGGAACTTGACAGAGGGGTGTATCTTTATGTTGAAATAGGAGCGGCAGGGCTGGGTCCCCGGCACCCGGCCGCCCACACGGCTAGTTTATGCCCCGAAATAATTACATGAAAACTGTATTCTTTTAAACACTGCCTGGCCCGGCTAGTTCCAGTTTCTTATTGGCTAGCTCTTACATATTAATCTAACCCATTTCTAATAATCTGTGTAGCCCAAGAGCTGGCTTACCAGGGAGGATCTTAACCTGCATCTGTCTGGAGTGGGAGAATCATGGCGACTCCTGACTAAGCTTCTTTCTCCCAGAATTCTCTTCTGTTTACTCCACCCACCTATGGGTTGGCCTATCAAGGGGCCTAGGCAGTTTCTTTATTATAATTAACCAATGTCCTTCCTCCATCATTTTTAAAAGTGAAATTTGTTTTATTTTTTGTGTTGTTTGGACAGAGTCTTCAAGTGATTTATTGCCTTTAAAGGTTCTAGTATATTAATTGCCTCCTTGTAAGAATAGGAGGGATCTAAAGTCTATTCAAGCATGATTTCAATAGAAGTGCCAATTGCCAAACACAGGCCTATTGATCTGAGTGGATTTTCTGAAGGAAGTTTTTTAGGGCTTATTGATTCATTAGCTCAAGATTCTCTCATCCAAATGAATAAATTCCTCTTTTCCCTAACAACAAACAGCCCGATATGAGAAATACAATGATCCCAGAATAGGGACAGTTCAATTTTTGGAGGACAGGTGGTCATCTGGGATGTATTCCTGTTCTGTAGTTGGCCGAATATCTCAATTCAGCACTGATATTGGTTTGGTTTGTTTCTATGGAAACATACAAGCATAACATTGCCCTCTTGTTAACAGGGGCACGGGAGGTTGCCAGACATTAGTTAGGGAATCCCTCGATCTTACTAGTGGGAATAGGGTTTCCCTGGGGAGGGAAGACCAGTGTTTCTAAGCAGGGCTAAGACCCTCATTATCAAAGGTCAAGAGAGTTTTTTCTTGTAGATTACCTCCACCAAGGTTTAGTGAGAATCCTTTTTTATTTCCTGAGGAGAGACCTTGGATAGCTCTCCTTTTAGAGAGTGGTTTATTCTTTCCACAGTAGCCTGCCCTTGGGATTATAGGGAATCCATGTTGAGTGTTTGATTTTCCAGCATTGTAACAAGTCCTCAAAGGTTTGAGAGGCAGAATCTGGACCATTGTCAGTTTTTATTCCCAGGGTAGTCCCGTAATCAACATGGCTGTCTTTAGTGCCTTGACAGCTTGTGTGGCCTTCTCCCCTGTTTGGGCCAAAGCATGCACAAAAAAGGAATGTGTGTCAATAATTACATGTATATATTTAAGCTTGCCAAAGGTGGGATAATGTTGAATTAGAAGCGGCGGCAGGGCTGCGTCCCCGGCACCCGGCCGCCCGCATGGCTAGCTTATGCCCGAAATAATTACACGGAAACTGTATTCTTTCAAACACTGCCTGGCCCGGCTAGGTCCAGTTTCTTATTGGCTAGCTCTTACATATTGTTCTAACCCATTTCTAATATTCTGTGTAGCCCATGAGTTGGCTTACCAGAGAGGATCTTAACCTGCGTCTGTCTGGAGCGGGAGAATCATGGCGACTCTTCCTCTAACCTTCTTTCTCCCAGAATTCTCTTCTGTATACTCCGCCTACCTAATTTTCTATCCAATAAAATGGGCCAAGGCAGTTTCTTTATTA
>NW_026067928.1:11771812-11795274 GCF_014885135.2 Alexandromys fortis
GTATTCTTTCAAACACTGCCTGGCCCGGCTAGGTCCAGTTTCTTATTGGCTAGCTCTTACATATTGTTCTAACCCATTTCTAATATTCTGTGTAGCCCATGAGTTGGCTTACCAGAGAGGATCTTAACCTGCGTCTGTCTGGAGCGGGAGAATCATGGCGACTCTCTGACTCAGCTTCTTTCTCCCAGGATTCTCTTCTGTCTACTCCGCCTACCTAATTTTCTGTCCTGTGAGGGCCGAGCCAGTTTCTTTATTATTAACCAATCAAAGCAACAGATAAGATACAAGACCCACCTCCATCAGGATAATGAGTGTCATCCAACTGCCAAAGTACATTGGGAACCAATCTTCTGGGGTTTATGCCTGCCTTGTTCAGAGATCCCAAAGGGGCCAATGGGCACATATGGCTCAAGTTCTAGTTAAACGTTTACAGCTGGGCAAGGATGAATCAGGTAAAAGCTTCCACTCCAGGGAAGTAGCGCCATTCACGATGAGTCCCAGGAGAAGCCTGTGAGGAGGGACAGTAAAGAAGAAAGCACACTTAAGGTTAATGGAAAACAACTGTATCTCAGTCCTCACACTCAGCTCTAGGGTCAAGCTTGTGGGAGAAGCCATCATCTGAGGAGAATGTTTCAATCCTGAAAGGCAAAGGAGATTCAACTACAGTCAGAAGGCCAAAGTCTTTCTGTAAATTAAGAGATCAGCTTCCACCCTGTGGCTCTTTAATAGGTGATGCCATGACCGAATTAGTTGAGAAGAGAGACTAGGAGAGGAAATCCAACAGTCCGCACTCCGAAGAGGGGACAGGACTCACAGTAAAGCATCGGAGGCTCCTGGGGCAAGGGAGTCAGTCACATAAGGACAGGAATGGAAGAGAAAGGGAAAATAATGTTCACTGACAGTTTGCTTCTTACAGTGAGGGACTTCCGTGGTTTGTTAGGCCATGGCTGAATGTTCACACAGTGGATCTGGATGAAAAGGACCTATCAGAGTGTCCTTTATTGGTTCTACCTCCTGGGTAGTCAGCCCTATGTGGAGGTACCGGGACGAGCCTAGTCATGATGGAGACTTCCTAACCAGGAAGACAAAGAGTGGAAAGAAAATAAAATGTAGGGATAGGAAAGAAAGCCCCAACTCACCAAGAGCTTGAAAAATAAAATAGGAGTCAAATCACCCAAAACAGCTGAAGTGGGCAAAGTTAAGACATGGACAGAGAGTCGGAATGGAGATGGCAAGCATGGCAGCAAGAAAGAAATAAAAAAATGCCCAGAAGAGGGTAAGGAGGACTGAGAAAAGGAGCAAAAGGTAAAGGTCCATCTATGTCGGGCACCAGTTATTTTTGCGGGCTTGCTGCTGCTGGCTGTGCAGTCCCTGTTAGCTGGGTAGGAGGTCAGGAGGTGAGAAGACAAGGAGGCAATGGTACAGACTCAAGGAGAGTCTAATAGAGAAGCTCTTTTTTGCAAACAGGTTGGGGGTTTTTACAGGGTTAGTAAAATTAAGCTGCCAAGTAAAGTTTCTAGTGGATCCTTTTGAAATTGGTAGTCACTGCTGACGTGTTGTGATTGGCTAGGAGCGCGAGGCATTAGTTACTGTGCTTTTGGTCCGCTGACAGTTTGTATTGGCCAATTTTGCTTACTCATTCTGAGTTTGCATGAGCTTGTTTGTGCTTGCACTGTTGCTCTGCCTCAGTATGGTTGGCTGAATATGTTTGCAGAGATGATCGTTTGCATAGTACCACATGAAAGAGCTGACATGTTCTTCTTTATGAAAAGCTACATTTTTTTTTTTTTTTTTTTTTTTTGTTTCTAGGTTCCTTCTGTTGCGTACAATGCTTTGTATAGTGTTGAGAATTGGTAAGCTTTTTTCTGTCCAGTTGGGCATGTTCATTGTTGTTATTTTTGTTAAGTTCATACTTAGAGAGTCAGTTTGTTAGATTTTAAGTGTATGACAGCTGATAATACTAGTAGATACAATCTCACAACAGAATCCCTGATCCTCTGGTCCTTACAATCCTTCCACCCCATTTTCTGCAATGTTTCTTTAGTATGTAGGGGTGGGGATGTTTTGTAGATCCCCAGAAGGCTCCATGAAAATATCTAAATAAATATATCATTAACAATTTCCAATATTTCCTGAATTGTAGTCATCTACAAGTCTATAGTCTTTAAAACACAGTAAAGACCAAGAAAAGAAGTATGCTTTTAATGCTAAGGAAGTGGAAAATACATTGACAAAAATCGCTGACAACAAAAGACATGCCAGCTTTTTGTATTGATTTCAAATAAGTGAGAGAGATTTGCTTTAAATCTCCTAATTCAAAAATTTTACCTGTAGACATTTAGGCATTATCTCAGCTCCAGCACTTCTCAATTTGAAAATTTTATTGACACGTAGCGTTTTTTTTCTTTTGCCATTTGCTCTCTAATTTTTTAGGGTTATTACTATGTCATTCAAAGCTATTGCATACACCGTAGAGAGAAAACGCTAAATGAAATACCATGACCTCACACCACTGTGAAATCTGCAGTATCTTAGATTGACATCAGTGGCAGCCACCATCTAACTAGGTCAGTTTTTAAAAGGAAAATAAAGTGGAAACAAAATTGTTCACTTTTGTATGTCACTTGAAATGTCAAGTTTGATTGACAGCAGAAGTAGATTCAAAGTAGTTCAATAAATGGTATGGTCTCACATAACCCCAGGAGCCTACTCTACCCCTCAGAAAATAAAATTCCCCATTGTCCAGTGGGGACTATACATAAGGCACTCTGATCATGAAATACTTATATTAATTCCACTTCATTTTCTCTGTTTACCCAGTGGATCTCTGATATTGAACATTGCCCATATTCTCGTAGTTCTAACACAATTCTTAAACAATTAGCAACCCAAATTTGATTGCTATTTATTGATTCAATTTTACTTTTCTTGCAAAGGTGTCTTCAGATTCATGTCATAGAGTACATAATAGAGGTGTTGGGCAAGGCATCTGAATTAGAATAAAAATGCCCATCGCAGCTTGACCTTTGTGTGACTTTGATAATCAGGATAATGTTAGGAACAGAAGACTTTATTCTGATGCTGTTTTTCTGAACTTCAATTTCAGAGTTTGTTTGTTTTCCCCACTCCCCGATAAAAACGTCATTCTCCTTAAATGGCAGTACACTAGCTGCTTGTTTCTTCATACTTGGTTGTATATACAGAGATAATCCTAAATATGAAAATACAATCTATCAGTCTGTATAATATCACTTGTGTGCAAATTTACAGGGCTTGGCTGTTGGATATTTGAAGCTCATTGATGTGCTCTTCCTCACCAATTAATAACAACGTGTAAATAATAATTTAGTTTTCTTCAAGTCTCCTTCAGATAACAGACTGCTGTTAAGGTTAGGCTGCATGCCCAGCAGTAGAAAGTCAACAGAAAAAGAAATAGCAGTGGCGTCTCTGGAGGTTCCTTTTATCACAATGTTATGTTTGGGCTTCATTCGTTTTCAAAAATTTTATCTTATTTTTATATTTCTATATTCTCTCACTTTATTCTATAGGTCGCTATGCATTTATTATGGCTTCCAATTTGGTGTTTTGATTAGAACCCTAAATTTCACAGTGAGTGGGTGAGTGGCTCTCTTTTTTATTATGCCTTATCTTGTGCTTTTTTCATTACGCAAGTTTGTTTTGTTTTGCCCAATCCTGATGTTTTAGTTTTTGTCTTATCTTACTACATTTTATTATACTATGTTTCATTTTGTTATCATCTCTTAATAGTATGTTTTTTTTCAATTAAAGAATCTGGGTAGAGTTGGATGGGGGAAGTGTGGAGGAACTAGGAAGGAAAAAGGAGAGGGATATTGTCATCAGGATATATTATTTGAGAAAAATAACCTATTTTCAATAAAAAGACATTATAAAAATTAAATGTGAGATTTTATAATGCCTATGCTGTTAAATAATCTAGAATGCTTGTCAATACTTAATTTCATAATCATTTGCAAAATATAGATATGTACACTTACACACACATACATACATACATACACAGACTCTCTTTAACAAAAGTTCCAAGGACATAAGAACCAAGATGACTGGCTGAATTTTAGATACTTAGTACATATTTAAAATAAATTTAACTTTAGAACCATCATTTTCCACTAAAATACATTTAATTTAGGCAATATCTTATCACTTTATATTTCCCAAATGTATGTTCACATCACACTTCTCTGAAAAACTTTCAAACTTGCTTTAGTAATAAAAATTAGGGTAAAATATAATTAACTGTTGGTCAATATATAGAACCAAGAAACACAACTGGATACATAAATACATTGCTTGTTTGGGGAACCAGATAACTAAGGAATAGAGAAAAATATTAAAACTTAAAAAAAATTAACCAGAAACTTTGTTGAAGCTGTTTATATAAGATCTGCCCTACAAGCTGTTCAGAGCAAAGACATCAAAGGAAATAAAGTTTAAATAAGCTCATCAGGGCTTAGTCACTGCCTATTATGATCAAGAATATGTGTCGATCAAGGGTTTTATTTTTAAATAGTTGTAATGATTTCTACACAAGACTATGAAACTACAGGAAGATAACATCTAAGGCAATTTACAAGTTTTACAGTGCCCTTGGGTCAGTTTGAAACCAAAGATAAATGCTTTATGAACTTTACATGAAGAAAATAAACTTTATACTACTATATTGCTTTCCTTAACTTTTCCAAAAACCTTAACTATGTATCACTGCCCTAGGATATTATCAACTTTTTAAATAGAATAATATTAGGAAAAAGAACACAGAGATTATTTGTAAATCAATATTTAAAAAGAAGACTTGAAAAGTACGAAATGGGAAAAAGCTCAACCACACATTTCTCACTCTGCTCTTTCTGCTATCAGCAATGGGATATACCTTGGGCGATTGGTAATTGCTTAGGTATGTTGAATATTTTTTTTTCAAATCTAATATATGATTGGTAAGTTTTAGGCTATAGCTCAGCCTGATTGCATACTGTGTGTTCATACAGTGCATATTTGCATAAATTGTGTGCTTACATGTGTCAAGAGTAATAAAATTAGAAATTGATACTTTGTAATATGGAAAGGCTAGCTTATACAAGTCAATTTTTCAATAGAAATATTTTAACATTTTTGTAATTGATACTCTAAACTTGATTGTTCCTTGCATTTGGTGGAAATTCTTACTATATTTTCCTCATGTATAGACAATCTGAGGAACAAATTAAAAAGTTTAAAAAAAGCGGGGGAGGGGTGTTACTACAGAACACATCCACACCTAAGGATCAAAGGATCAAGGAACATTGTGGAGGAAAAGACAGGGGATCAGGGACTTTTCTGTGAGTTTTTGTGTCTAATAACACCAGAAACTACACCAAACAAAGAAGTTTCTCTAATATGGCTGCCCAATGTGAGCAGAACAAGGATGGCAACAATTAACAAGCCAAAGTGAGAGTAGAACAGCCCATGAGTCTCAAACCTACACAGCAAAATACAGGCAACAAATGCAATGTAAGACAACATATCAATGCAAATTTTTCATTCTAAAATTCAACTTCCTATTGAGCTACTGGTTTCCCACAGGCCCCATTGCATAGTTCCTGGATTCCAATGCTATATTCTATATAGTTGAGTTTGACTTTATAGATAATTATGTGGCATTGTGCATATCTTTCCTTCTGATATTTACTTTCTTTGCCTAGCATATAACTTAATATACTTTATTATAAATGATATAATTTCCTTCTAAGCTAAAATAATTTCTGTATATATATATATATATATATATATATATATTTCTTTGTGTTTTGATTTACTTATGGAAACATGGATACTTTCAGAAATATCTACCACAAATATTATTTACACCAACTTAAGAATGAATATTTTTGATATATTTAATACTTTCTGATACACATCATTATGTAGGTAAGTTTTTCTGCATGAAACTTCAGAATTTTTTTTCCAAGTATGGTATAGAATGTATTTAAAATTTGATTGTTATTGTCTTGAATTTGTAGTTTGCTTCTGGAGAGGTGGGTTTCTTTACAAATTTAATCCTGCCATTGAATTAATAAAAAGACAGTTTTATATTAGTTTTGTTTCATTTTACTATTTGTTTATGGTAATCCTAAACAATATTAACAACAACAGAACTGTTATGTGTATCATTAACCACTGTAACAGAAAATTTTGTTAATATAATATAGTACAATTTTGGCATAAAATGCAGTGAAGAAATAATGGATCAGAATCAAGGACCAACCTATTAGCCAACATTTTTGCAGGCACATTTTTGTCAAAACAAACAAATATTAACCTAAAGACACATTGGACATAAGGACAAAATAAGCATCTTTAAATAACAATACTGGTAAAACTGACTATGTGCAAAAAAAAAAAAAAAGAGAGAGAGAGAGAAAAAATAGATCCCAATTTCTTATCCCGTGCAAAAGTCAACTCCAATAGAATTAAAACCCCAACATAATGCATAATACCCCAGTTTTGGCAAAACAGAAAATAAAGGGTATACTTGAATTTGTTAGCACAAAAAGGACATTCTGAACATATACTCAACAACAATGGAATTCACACTAATAGTTATAAAAAGAACCTCATAAAGATAAAAGTTTCTCTACAGTAAAGAGCAACATCACCCAAGAAAAAAAAAAGCAGCCTACAGCATTGATAAATACCAATTATGTGCCTGATATATTGTTATTATCTGGAATATATAAGAACTCAAAAAATTACCTATCCTGAAAAAAATAAATCAATGAAATTGGAGACTAGACCTAACAGATAGCTGTCAAAACAAAATACAGATTCTCAGTATTTCTTTTTCGCAATAAAGCACTCAGTGGTTTTCATTTCTGCTTTTATCACTGAAATTTGATACAATATAAAAGACACTTTAAGCTTGTCCTAAGAAATGAAAAGCATGCTTATGTAATTTATACATTTGATGACTAATGCACATTATCAAGTAGATATTGGCAGAAGAGTGAGGAGGAATTAATAAAAGTACTGTGAATGCCCAAAAATAGACTTCATTAAGCTGCAGGAAGCATTGTGTCATGTATCATTAAATAATCAAATAAATACTTGCCTATTGAGTAATGACCAGAGATGCTACTTATCAGCTTCTTTAAATGCTCTTTATGATGACAAGATCAACCTGGTAAAAATAATCTAGACATATTACAAAGACATAAATCAGCAATTTAATGTTTGCTTTTATGAGACATGTAGCTGTTTGGATGGAATTAAATTATCATTAAAATGCAATTTTGATAAAAGCATATTTTCTTGAGCACTTCAAATCACTTTTCTTCAATATTGCTTTCTTAGAAAAATAAAAATGTATCAAACTCAGATTAAGCCACACATATTATAACATGAAAAAAAATCAGTAAAAAATTTGCCAAGCATCTTAAGGAGATCATTTTTTGACAAGCTTTACTTAGACTTTCCTGTCATCCATTTTGGCAAATATGATTTTAGCTAGTGATGCCATTTTATGTTTGAGTGTGAACAAATAATTTATATATAGATGAAAATTATTGTGAAACATTAGAGTAAAGTTAGAGAAAAATATACACTAAGAAAACATTAAAACATTTATTATTAATTTATTATTTCATTTAAATTATGCCAGGTTTGCTTCAAATAGTAAGTTAATTAATTTTTCAAATCATAATAAAATACTTGATTCTCTGTGGATAGTAATCACTTTGGCAAAGCTCTTTCTCCAAAAAAATTACATTATTTTTTTAATAAGAGTAACATATTTAGAGTTAAGAAATAGAAACAAAACTAAATGTACAATTGGGGCTAATCAAAACATGAGGAATTGCATTAAAAGACTGCAGCATTAAAAAGGAGAAAAATCACTGTTGGAGAACTCTGAGTTCTGAGGATATATTTTCTTT
Organism: Alexandromys fortis; assembly: GCF_014885135.2. Lineage (NCBI taxonomy): Eukaryota > Metazoa > Chordata > Mammalia > Rodentia > Cricetidae > Alexandromys > Alexandromys fortis. Next base: position 11,779,762 of record NW_026067928.1, read on the forward strand.
AATTTGAAATAATTTGTGATGGATTACACGATATTTGTGAAAGTAGACACTAACGTTGTAGGGACATCAATGGAAATAATAAATCAATAAGTGAGAGATGAAAATATAGAATTGATTTGCCATGGAGTTAATGCAAAGGTTAAATTTTATCAGTTTTTAGTGAGAATACTAATTAAAATGATTGGAAACTATTAGGGGAAAAGAGTTACTAGAAATTATTTCAAAGAAAAATGTCGGTACTAATGTTATTTATTTGAAAGTTTATTACAGTAGATTTCTGAGCCAAAATGTGTGGAATTTTCCTTTTTTATTTTACCTGGAATGATTGACTCTACAATTACCCAGACTCCAAAAAATACCACCTTTTTTTTTGTTTTAAGTTTATATTCATTAAAAAATATTTAAGTTCATGTTCATGCACGTATGTGAAACAGAATTCTGAATGCAATTTGAATAAGTTGCTGTGAATTTCAGATGGCCTAATAAGAATTTGATGACCTACATGATTATTATAATATTGTTAATTTGGTATCATAGTTGGGACATCAGTTGAGTCATATTCAGTGTCAATATTCAGTACTCCTCAAGAGTATTTCTCATACTCTTTGTCACTCTGAAATATCTCAGAAAAGTCTTTTGCCTGTTCCTCATGGTATATGATGTGAAGTTGCTAGTATTTGTCTGGAATAGAGGCAAAGACACAGTTGTGAGGCTCTACTTGCTAAAGATGTGAGAAGTAGTCTTTAAGTGTTTGTTCTCACTTTAAACCAATTCCTTGTCCTGCAGTACCTCCAAAATAAATGTTCTGGAGTTTCAGGGTAAAAAAATCACTAAGCATTTGCTTTTGCTTCCCTTTGTTGATTAATTTTTCAAACACTTTCTATGCTTCCAAAATTGTTGACATACTTCGTCTATATTGACTGTAACTTGATAGTTTATCATCATTTTAATTTTGATATTCATTTTAAATGTTGATGTTGCTTTAGGATAAAATAATTTTAAGAATTCTTAGTTTAAGCATGAATAATTAGAACTACATATAAATGATATTTTGAAACATTCAGTGGGTTGGCAAAAAACTAATAACACAAATCACTGCTGCTATAAATGGAAAACCATTTCTAAAAGTTATGTTCTCCAAGTAGTTTTGTTCAGAGCATCTTAATGGTGTAATTTAATTATGTATTACAGATATCAAACCATGGACAATCACTTAATCATTAATAGAACTTTACATGTTTCACTGATTTCAATTTCTAGAACTCATTATGCATTGCTTATGATTTCTGTCTAAAGCAACAGAAATCAAAAGCACCATCAAGGAACTTGGCAGTAACTCAAGTTTGAAATCAAGTTCTCCACTGAATGGATCCACTCTGTACTGCCACTATTCCATGGAATACCATGCAGGATTTAGAGATACTAAGTTGATGCTTATAATACATACATATGCATATCCTTTAAATTTGAGTTTGGTAACTCTGATAAGACAAAAAATGAATCATTGATAGAATTTAATATAATATAAAATCTTATATAAGTTATGACTTGAAAGTATGCATGACATAAGAAATGAGTTCTATAAAAATGAATCTTTAGTCTCTTCATTTTAATTGTGGTAATGTAAACACTTTTAGCTTCTAGAGAAACATAAAGCTGTCTAGCATTTTTAGAAGTCAGTTTCATAGATTTGAATGTTATCTCAAGCTATGGTAGCTTTTGTTTGTTTTGGAAGGAAGCAAGCCAACACAGAGATGTTAAGGATAGAGTAAATGAAATGCAAAGTGGTGACCTAGAAACAGATATTAATTACTCATACATGGAGTAAACGTCAAGGCTTCAATTATAATGTATATAATTCTACAACTTAATTAATTTTGAAGTCCTTCATAAAATTTAATACAGAACAAAATAGTCTCTTCCCACTGAATGCAATACTATTGCACCACATAGAAAACAGAAATTGAAGGTTGCAATTGTGCAAGTTATTTCCAATCTTTTATTCAATGATTTAAGAAGATCCTTTGCAGTAAATGTCTGATACCTTAATTTGTAAGCTCTGAAAGCCATAACTCAAAGCAAATGCCAGAAAAAATAGTTCTTGGGATTCTGATGAGCTTAAATGTTTTGTATTTCAATTTAGAAGTAAATACATTTGAGATATTAATGATAGAAATCAATAACAAAGTAGACAACTTGCAACCTGTTTTTAAATGATTATTATAGAAATAATGTCTTAATAATTTAATCTAAACTTATGGCTTCAAATTTCTGTAAAACTGAAGGATTCATTCCAGGCTTGGTAATGAATTACATACACTAGGAACATGGAATAACTCCTGCTGAGTTCAGATCTGCAGTGTGGCATTTTATTTCTCAGTACTATTATCAATCTTTTCTCTTTTAAATCCTTAGGACCTTATCACTAACAAACTCTCTTAAAACTTTCATCTGCCATCATCTCACTAAATCTTCATGTTTAAAGCACATATAGCTGTCTGTGTTACACCTAGAAAAATCAAAGAAGTAGGTAGGAATTTTGTCTAATTAAATTTATTTTGCAATTCAACTGCAGTTTCCCGTCTATCTTCTACTCCCATCCCCTCTCACCACTGCCCCTCTGCATCCCCTACCCAAATCTACTCCTCCTCTTTTCTATTCAGGAAAGCATAGGCCTCACTTGGGTATTAACAAAACATCATCAGGTTGCAGTAATACAAAGCAGCCTCAGTCCTTGTATTAAGACTGCTCAAGGTTATTGCAAATATTGCTGCTATGATGAAAATACAACCTAGATGCCCCTCAACTGAAGAATGGATAAAAAAAAAATTGGTAAATTTATGCAATGGTGTATTACACAGTAGTTAAAAAATAATGACGTCTTAAAATTTGCAGACAAATGGATAGATATATAACAAAAAACATACTGAGTAAGTTAACCCAGACCCAGAAAGACAAATATAATATGCATTCTCTCACAAGAGACTTTTAGACATAAGCAAATAAAAAGCAGTCTACAGGCCACAAACCCAGAGAAACTAGACAACAAAGAGGACATAAAAGAGACATACATGAGAATACACAAGAGGGTGAAAATCAGAAGCTCTCTTGACTAAATTTGAAGCATAGGAGGTAACATGCAAGGGTAGAAAGTAAAATAGGGGAGGGATAGAGGGGAGTGGAGAAAAATGTACAGCTCAATAAAAACAAAAAAAAAAATTGAAACAAAGAAAAAAAGGACTTGGCAAGGTGACCCAGTATCACTGTATGAGAAGTAGGATTCCAAAAGTCAGGAAAAGTCAGAGACTTCCCCCGTTCCCAATATTAAGAGGCCCCAAACCATAGTAAGCTATACAACTATCACATGTATGTACAATGCCTAGTGCAGTCACATGCAGGCTCCTTGATTATCAGTTCTGGTTCTGAGCCCCTATGAGACCAGGTTAGGTGACTCTGAATTTTCTTTTAGTGTTCTTGACCCCTCTGATTCTTAAAATCATTCCTTTCACTTGTCTGCAAGATTCCCTGAGTTTCCCTTAATGATTGGCTGTGGGTTTCTGCTTCCGTTTCCATCAGTTACTAGAAGAAACACTAGAGATGGAAGCACATGTGATCAGTGATGTCAATGGGAAAGTGGGAAATATGGGGATGGTTCTATATCTTGGGAGGAGAAAGAGAGCAAATCAGAGAGAGAGAAAAAGCAGTGATAACCAACAATAAATATGTGTGAAAATTATAGAGAATCATATCCATTTATGATTATCTCAAATCACTATATATATTATGTTATCTCAATTAAGGGTTAATTTAAGTTAAAAGAGCTAAGTAATATAAGTCTGAGCTAATAGGCCAATCAGTTCATAATTAACATGAGCCTCTGTGTATCTATTTGTGACTGAACAGCTGCGGGACTGGGAAGAAGGGAAACTTTGGTCTACAGGAGACATAGTGAGATTCAGGACAATCTGGGTCTTAGAGTGGGACTGAATTTCAAAGATAAATAGACCTGTTTACTACTTAACTATTAAAAAAAAGAAAAGAGAAACAATGAGTTCAGGAAGCCCAGCTAACTTCAGTTCTTTTAATGTTAATGTTGAGAGATGTGCTCACAGATTTCAGAGGGCATCACAGCGGAAACAAAGCTTCAAAAATGACTCGAATTTAGACTAAGATGATTTTGGTCAAACAGCTTTGTTGAAAAACTCAAGAAAACAATCTAAAGTTTTAGAAAGGCTCATAGTTGAGTGAGGAACTCTTTCAGGCCAGGGAACAAGAAGAAAGCAGCCCAGTTATTACCAAGTGATGCACTATTCTTGCTAGGACTGGTTGATGATCAAAGGTGATGATTAATTGCTTTTACACATTTTTGCCTTCAATCTCCTAATTAAAAAAAAAAAAAACCAACAACTATTAGCTGGGTAATCCCAGCACTCAAGAGGCAGTGGCAGATGATCACTGGCAGTTCAAGATCAGCCTGGTCTTCAAGAGCTAGTTCCACGACAGGCTCCAAAGCTATTCCATGACAGAGAAAGCCTGTCTGGAAAAGAAATAATAAAAAAATTAATAATGACAAAAAATTTAGAATAGAGCTAATTCCTTTTTCGATGTCAAAGTTTAGGTTTTTGATTCCTTTAAGATTCCTTACAAAATTATTTATCTCAAAATAAATAATAATGTGATTGGCACTTTCTTTGTAACTACAAAATGCAGCCTCCCAGTAAAAAAACCTGAGTGAGAAGAACATCTCTTTTCCATGTGGTTAATCTAAAACAAGTTGTTTGAATATGGATGTAAGTAGGTTCTTGGAATAATGTTCCTTACTGTTTGTTTGATAGTCATTGAGATCATTCACTTGTAAAACAGAATGTAATCACATTGCAATTCCTATATTGCCTGAAAAGCTTTTTAATCTGTAGGAAAAAGTATATAGTTGAAAGAGCATGGAAAGATTGCAGAATAACCTTCGAAGAATGAGGGAAACCATCAGAGAGAGTGTGAGTGTCTTCTCCCTAACCCCCTCAGAAAGAAAAGTCTAATACACTTTGAAGCTGTGAATTCCTTTCAAGCCTTCATGTCATGTGCTCCTGGAGGCAAACTCCCCAGGCAGCGATAACCAACCTCACCACATCCCAAGAAATAACTAACAAAAGAAAAGAAAGGGTGTAAATGTAATTGTTGTTCCTGATGACACACCAGACACAAAGCAGTAGATCTTACTGAATTTCAGGAAAATGTTCTTGACATCTAAGAAAAGAAGTAGAGTTTACTCGGACCAGTCTGTAATCCTTGATAGCATGAGACAGCAGGATTTTAAGGAAATGACTTTCTGACTTCTGGGCAGAGTGAGATTGAGTCCAGCTTGGTCATCCCCATCGAAGAAGAAGAAGAAGAAGAAGAAGAAGAAGAAGAAGAAGAAGAAGAAGAAGAAGAAGAAGAAGAAGAAGAAGAAGAAGAAGAAGAAGAAGAAGAAGAAGAAGAAGAAGAAGAAGAAGAAGAAGAAGAAGAAGAAGAAGAAGAAGAAGAAGAGAGAAGAAGATATTATAAATATAAACTTTTCCTAGTATACTTGTTGTCCAGAGTTCAATTCTATGCATCACAAAAAACAAACAAAAAACACAAAAATCCAAAGGCTGACTTTTTCTAGGTAGCAGAGTGCTTGCCTCGCGTTCCAATCACTGGGTTCTGTTCTCAACATAGCCATTTTCAGTACATAAATGACTGTATTGTGGACCTAAAATACACTACACTTTACTTTCATGCAAAAAGTTTGTTGATGAATAAGGTAAGTTGATCTTACATATCAGGGTGTCTGTGAAATATTATTCAGAATTATTCTAGCAAATAGCTTGAATCATCAGTATAATTCCTACTGTATTTTCTATATTTACACAAATATTTGACTCATAATAAACTGTGTATTCAGGAACAAAACATAGTATAATATTCCATATTGAAAATTACTGACGTGTACTAAGAGCATGAGCAAAGGAACAAAATGAATATTAAAATTTAAACTAAAATATATAAATTTAAAGTTATATTTGTGAATAGTTGCTACAAGCAGAATTTTAACACTGTAAACATCAAAAGTAGGTGTTAAGACAAGAGAGGATACTGAAAATCATCCAGGCAGTATTTTGAATATCAACAGAGTAGAAAAAAACAAGGAATCAATGACAACAGAGCATACGATGTATAACTAAGTGGTTTCTTTTCCACTGGGAACATCACAAATAACACAAGTAATTATTGTATTCTGAATGCCTGTGTGACACTTCAATTCATAATTTAAATTCTAAACATCAAGGTGATGGCATTGGAAAATTTACTGAATACAAATAAACACGATTTCTGTTTTTTACAGGAGATATCACAGTGAGTCCCTTGAACTTCTTGCCATAAAATAAACATTTGGGAAAATGTCCATAGATTAGGCATTGAGCAGTCAGCAATTGTAAGACCTACAGAGTGCTCAATCTTTGGCTTTTTAGCTTCTGGGCTTAGTTAATTCTGATGTTTACTTGCCATCTGTTGTTGAAATTTTGTTATACCATTTAACAAGATCTAAGGAACTATTCTTTTCAGGATTCAAGAGAACAAAGCTAAACGCAAGTTACCTTTATTACCTTCATTTAGCAGATAGGGCTTTATTTTCAATATGGATAAATCGGGAGGAACTTATAAGTAAAATGATTCAAATACACAGAAAACATCAGTTATGGTGTTGCCTCACTTTCATGAAAACTCTAAAAATGATGAACTCATAAACATTGAAATGGAAGACTGGTTTTATATCTCTAAAGGAGAGGTGACGAAGGTGTTTGTCTTTCATTTAGTCTTACTATAAAAGTGCCCGTTTAGTATTGGTAATTTGGATTATGAGATGTATACATTGAATCTGTGGTTTGAATTTATTTTTTTTAATATTGCATGTCGTTTATTTTTCCTCTAGGTCAAAGGGAAGTTTAAATAAACCTGATTTTCAAGCAAATGTTGTGCTTGATTGAAACATGCATTTGTCTTTTGTAAAGAACATCAAATAATGTTATTGTCATGTTTATATAGAAAATTATTCCTTAAGTCTGACCAATCATTTCATGAGCACATTTCTCCAGTTTCTTCTATTGTGTGATGATTCCAAAAAATTTCTCTGCATACTAATGAATCCTTCAGTTAACTTAAAATACATATAAATGCAGGAGGAAATAAACATCACCATGCAGGCTAATTAGAACTACTAAACATAATCAATGCCATTCTTCAAATGTATTTTAAATCTTCCTCATTAATCACTTGTTTTTCAGATGTAAATTTTCTAAGCCACATTTGACTAACTGCTGTGTTCAAAACTGCTAATATCATTCTCACTCACTACTTCTGAAAGCAAAGCCAGGGATTAAGACTTAGTGGGTGTACTTACTTTGAAATGATGCCAAGAACATGAGCATGTGTGTGCTAAGAATAAGAAAAGACTCGACTGAGAGCCACAGCAAGGGTGTCCTGTGATGTTTCATTTTGTTGGTTGTGTGAGTTCTCTTGGGCATGTAATAATGGGAGATTCAACTCAGAGGACCATTGCTTGACTGAATGCTCACTTGATCTTCAAGGTCTATTGAGACTTTCCACTATTAGTAGCATCTTTTTTAGGCAGATAAAGATTAGCATCCCTTGAGTCTGCAGTATACATTTTGCAGATACGAAAAGAACAATAGAGAATATGGGGAAAGACACGCCAAGGAGCAGATAATGGAAAATTAAAATGACTCTTAGTACACATTGCTGATTTTAACGGCTGGGGCTGAATTTGGTTTTGAATGAGGTATATTTTATATAGCTACTAAAAGTACCTATCACACCTACAAAAATAAAATAATTAAAGTTAGACCACTGTGAGAACAAAGAAAAACAGAACACTCTCTTTAAAAATGGATGCTAAGGGAATGTGAAAAGAATTCACTGGTAAAACTGTGTGATGACATGTACAGAATTCTGTGTTTCTCTTTTGCACTTAAGAAAATAATTAATTATGCAAATAGCATGTAGTATGCCATGTAAAATTGTTATAAAATAAAGGATTTAAATGTTAATTATCTTTTCTATTTTAGTATTTATATTTAAATTTGTAGTTAGATTTGTGTGTGTGTGTGTGTGTGTGTGTGTGTGTGTGTGTGTGTGTGTGTGATCTAATGAGAGGAATCAGAAATGTAGTGGTCAAACCAATCCATTTCATAACATTCTGCAGAGCTGAACATTTGATCTGTCTTATATTGTGTTACTCTCCTTACCTCCAAGGACTGCCTAGGCTTCCTGGAGACAATGGGAGAATCTGGGTGTTCATCTTTCTCCATTTTCCTGCTTGGACCTATTTACTTCTCAGTATTATATCCAGCTATGACAGTATTTGGTTTCCCACTAGGTTCTCTGTTCAGAATTTTTTTTTCTCGGTCTAACATTTCTCCCTGTTATAAGAACCCTATTGAAAATATTTAGATGATATGATCACAATAGTATTTTAAGTCCATCTCAAAATAATTAACTTATTTATATCTGAAACATCTATTTCGAGTGTGATGTAATTTGTTTGCTTGTGCCTTGATATTGAGGTGCTCCTAAAATATCAGGATGGCTTTACAGCAACAATTGAACTCAAGGAAGACTACACAATTAAATGGATCAATGAAATGTACCTACTTCTATATAGCCTTCTGTTCAGTGATACTTGAAGGTAGTTCTGAGTTTATTTGCAATGGTTTCTAAGTTTTTCAAGGCAAACTTTGCCTGAGATGTAAACATCTAAGAATGCAAATAAGCAGCAAAGTAAGAATGAATCATTACTCCAAATCTACATAGTGATTTTCCTTAATGATAAGAGCTTATTCATTTCCTTGAAATCTATGTTGGGGCATAAAAGCTTATGTGAAATATACTTTAAAACACTGAAAAATTAGTCCTGTTTTTGAGACGTTAAATCATTCAACCACAATTATCCTACATGTATCTCTCATAGGACTCAGGGAAGTCATGGTCTCCTGGGGCTCTTGTAGCACCCTCCTGACCAGCAAGTGTTGTGTGAGCCTCTCCATGGCCTGCCATCAATGACTGTTAATGAGCAAGATATTGTGTATATGTCCTGCTTTTGACAAAAGTCACACAGCTTTGAGACTCTTCTTGCCATGTCCAACATAGAGGAACCAGTTTTAACACAAAGTCTTCTAACATTTTACGAAATTCCTCAATAAATGTGCATATGAGATATAAATTATCAGCAACGGTGTTAAATGGCAGTTGATGAGGAAAACATTTTGCAAATCTGCCATTCCAAAGAAATAGACATGATGCAAATAAAAACACACACACAATCATCTCTCCACTCATTTAGCGTACTATCTCATTAAGTATTACCCAATAAATTCCAATATATTTGTTGATTAAAGTCATAGACACTTTATTTGATAACCAGCAGAAAACATGCTTTTTTTATAAAACCATAAAATAAGTAGGAATTATACAGCTCTAAAAATTCTCAGTTCTACACATGAAAAATCCAAAATCTGAAACTTAACTATAAAAGCACTATGAAGACCTATAAAAATCTATGGATATTGAAAATATGCACACCTTCCCGAAATCAGAACTTTCCTATCTTTTATACACTATCCCACCCATATGCAAAATAAACCTAAGTAGTTCAGACTCTAAACACTTCTTTGGCTTCAATTTATTGATCAAAACCATATTCCAACATATACCAGCATGAATTAATTATAGTTCCATAATAAACTCTCTGGGCACTGGCTTTATAAGCTTTGGATAGTTTAGTCAAACGTCTCTTGTTCATAACTTCTATCTTTGTTTAAAAAGATGTATCTGATTGAGGTAATCCTAATTTTATGAGAAAAGACCAGATGACTATTTAACAAAAGTATATGTAGTATTTTAAAAAGAACTAAAATAATCAAAGTATATGCAATTGTATAAATGCAAAGTGATTTCTAAGATTTAATCAGGAATATTAGGCTCATCACATGGAATATAAAGATCATATTCTGCAGGGTATGCTGTGACTAAGAATCATGCATTTTTGTTTGTAGTTACTCTCATGTACCCCAGATACCTTTTTGCATTAAGATATTTATTTAAATCAATCTTTAAATATTTACAGATATTCACATTCCTCACCATATTTTTCTCACATCCACCCTTACCACTCTGTAAATCAACTTTGTGTCATCATTTCTTTTATTTTAATTTATTGTCCTTAAAATACATCCAAAAAACAGTTCCACCTGCTGTCGTATCACCAATATGACTGCCTACACATTAATATATAAGTATTATACTAAAATACATGCCATACGGATCGTGGGGGCAGAAAAAAGCCTCAGCCTCAGCAGCGTACAGAAAAGCTACAGAAGCTAATGGACACTAACAGATAGAGAATGCGTCTTTATCAGAGAAGGACATACTAGTTTATTATATGATACAAAATGGTCAGCTCTAAAAACATCTATTATAAAATTATACAAACTTTACAGGCTGTTTTATATGAATATATATATATATGTATATATATATATATTCAAGTAGTTTTTTAAATGCCATGAATTTGAAAAGGGAGAAAGGAATAGGATGGTAAGTGGTAGGTTTAGAAGGAGATAATAATGAGTAAAATGTCATAAATATAAACTGAAAAAAGCTAAAACAACAAAGAAAATAAATATAAGCCACAACATGTGTTGTTCATAAACTCTTGGGTACAAGACATCCCTGGAGCACGGCCAGCTTACAACTTGTAAAACTCTTAAGGCAACCTGATTCTCTCTCTCCCAGCAGTTTTTAAATGCCAATAGCATCTCAGTCAGGGAACGATTTCTTGTCCTTTTTTTTTTCCTTTCGGGCTGGAATTTTTTTCTGGGTTGATATTAGAGTGACACTATTCATTCTATTAAAACCAAATTGACTTAACATATATAATTTCTCAATTTTATCTAGCTAATAAAATTTTGTTGTCATAATTTATTGCCCCGACTCCTAAAATCTTTCTGCCATCCTTTCATAACTACCCCTAAAATTTGAAGGGGACTTGATACATAGGTTCCATTTGCCTGTCATAATTTTCCTATTATACCATTTCATCATAAAATTCTACAATATTTATTGTACTTTAGAATTATATCTTCAACTTTATATTTCTTTTATCAACAAAATAGCTATCCCTTTTATTAAAATTTTTTTTTACTTTGAAGGAAGAAGGTAATTAAATTAAGAAAAAGTAGAAAGAGCTGATTATTTATATCAGCTCCTAAGTGAATATGGGTATCCTGAAATCCTGGGAAGAGATGGAGCTTATGAGAGATTATTAAGTTATGAAGATGCAGCCCAATAAGTGGAAATTAAGTAAACTGCATTGCAAAAAGGTTTTTCTACTGTTGACAAAATTTTAGGGAGCAAGGAGATGACTGCAGTATATTAACCAAGAGAAGCACCATCACTAGTCGTTAAACAAGCAGCGCCTTGATTTTGAATATTGCTTACTTCGGAGTGTTATTGTATCATATTTGCTGGTAATCTATTGCAAGATACAGCAACTCTGTTTAACTAGAGATGTGAAAAGGAATATGGTATTTTTGTTTATTTTGAAGTCTGGTTATATATTGTGGTGAAACACCTTAAAGTGCCTTCATTATTATAGGTGTAATTTATTTTTCCTTTCCCACTTATTACTTTTGCTTAATTTAATGAAATATTACATATTTTTGTTTTTATTACCAGGTTCATGATAATATGTAGCAAGGTATGGACATTTCGTGACTGCTTCCAAGGATCACAGTTAGAAAGAGTTAACTGAGCTCTTCTCTTCCTTTCATATTCATTTTGACTTTATTATCACAGATTTTCCTATCTGACAACACTCAGTAAATATTCTCTCAATTTAGAAAATGATTTGACCATACCAACCCTCTTAAACAGTTTTCTTAATGGAAAATCTATTCTAGTATGAAACACACACAAAAAAAAATAAGGGAAGCAATTTTACATTATGTTAGTAAGCCCTGAGTACCAGATAGAACCTTTAAAAGGGAGGAACAGTTACTTTAAGATGTTATATAGCACAATGAGTTTTTACACTAAAATTGAATCCTCATCCTAATAACCAATGATTAATGTAAGCCTATATGTATTTGAGAAAATAAATTTTTCTTATACTAAAAGAGTATGTATACTTTCAATCTTTACACCCACATTTATTATACTTACATTTAATTGAGTAATGGATAGTATTTCAGAATCTGCATCATTATTTCAATAGAAGAATATTATATTCTAATGACTCATCTCCTTAAGAATCACTCTCACTTGTCTTGTTCAGAGGAAGTGACCTGAACTGATATATAGTCTGCAGATATAGCCCACACCAAACAGCCAGTTAATGTTTGATCTACTTTTTTCTTCATGTATGATGTATGACTCTCAACTGCTTCTCACCATTCAGAACTATTTTAGGAACAGGTTGGCCTTTTTCGGTGAATCGTGCATCACCTGATTTCTTTGCCCAGCGCTATTCTTGTCCTCATCCTGTACTTTTGACACATTTTAGAATACTAGAACACATAAAATACATGAATTTCTGTCTCAGTTATTTTTAAAAAGTGGATCGAGTTAAATCAAAATGTAAATTTGCAATAGTTAATCTTGAATATGATATCTATACTAACATGAAAAATTGTTCATTCAATGAATGTTAATAATCGTGAAAGAAAACATATATATTATATAAATACTATTGGTTTAGTAAATTCTCACTTCTATATTTGTGTGTAGATGAGCAAAAATATATTCTTAATGGTATATCAGAAACCTGTGTTTCAGACTTCAACTACAGCAAAGAGGAGTTTATGGAGCAGTTAAACCATTAGCCTTTATAAATTTTCATTTTACTAACTTTTGAATGCCTTCTTACTATAAACAAATGTTAATCAAAAAACAAAATAGTCATAGAAACTACATATATTGACATTTATAATAAATCTATTCATATAATACAAATATAAAACAGTATGAACTGACATTTCACTGTAAAGATTAGAGTTTAATAATGAAGGTCACATATCAGTTATAATTTTACAGATTCCTTGTAACACATTATACTATAAACTTAGTAAAACAACGTCCATCTATTTCTTGTCACATTCCTTAAACAGTAGTCCAAATGAACTTAAATATTTTTCTCTTTACGGGTTTTACAAGGCCAGAGCAATAAATCACACAGAATGAACTTTTATATAAAACTCTGAAAAAAACATAAGTTACAAGAATATCCAAGTTTTTGACCAGCATTTAATCATTGAGCTGTTGGACTAAGAATCTTACATTTTTATTATTGCCTACTAGATACTACATTTACTTTTTGCATGGCTCTAAAAGATACCCCTATTCATTTGAATGAAACCCCATCTTTAAAAAATGGATTTTTTACAATTTAGTTAGAGATAACCTATTTTTATAAAGTGAACATTTTAGATTTTTTGCAAGATTCATGATTTCCCTAAAATGGGTAGATGGCTAGCCTTCCAGAAAAAGGCAGTTTCCCTACTGATTACTCTTGAGTAGATCTTAAGCCCAATAAGAGAGCTATCAGTTACCTTCATGATAGGTATATCACTAAGAATGCCAATTGCTTCTATCATTCCAAATGGTCATCCCTAAAGACTTATTCATGTAAGTAAGAAACATTTTACATACCGAGAATGTTTTATTAATATATTATGGAACACACACAGGGCAATTAAAGAAAAAGAGACCTTGAAAGATGGTAAAGGAGATGGATGCATGGGAGGAATTTGAGAAAGAAAAGTGACAGATAAATTATATATATAGTAAAATATTAATTGCTTAAATAAAAAATGTACATTTATCCAACAATAATTCATCTATCTATCTCTATCTCTATCTCTATCTCTATCTCTATCTCTATCTATATCTATCTATCATCTATCTATCCATCCATCCATCTATCTATCATCTATCTATCTATCTATCTATCTATCTATCTATCTATCTATCTATCATCTAGCTATATATAGCTAACCTACCCATCTATTTACTTATTTATTATTTTCTATTTATTCATAAATAGTGAAGATGTAGAGGTCAGGGAATAAGCTCAACGACTAGGATCTCTACAATTTGTTGAACCTTGAATTAAGAGATTTCAAATATTGGCTAGATTCATTTTGAGAACCCAAGGTAAGGACACATGTTATGGTGACAGACCTCATAGAAGAGGCTGCTTATTTCTCACCTTGGTGAGAGAAAGAGAGAAAGAGAGAGAGACAGAGAGAGAGGGAGAGAGGAAAGAAAAGGGTGAGGTAGAAGGAGAAGGGAAGGAAATGGCCAATATATATTCTTCAATTACATACATCCAATGAAATTAATCTAACCAGCGTTCAATGACAAAGAAGATACCTTCAGGATTCAAGCACCTCTCAATATTACTAGAGCTGGAGGCCCTTTCACAGCACATCAGCCCTGTCGATGGCATTTTTTTTTTTTGCCTAAACAACAGCCTATCTATTGAGACATACCTGAATCTAATAAAGTGATGGATATATTTTTCAAAGCCATTTGGACTCAAGTTTTGTGCATAGTGATAGATACGGATCTATTTTCATTCTTCTACATGATGATATCCAGTGATGCCAGCACCATTTGTTGAATATGTTTTCTTTTTTTTTCCATTTTATATTTTTTCCTTCTTTGTCAAAATTAAGTGTTCATAGTTGTGTGGACTGATACCCAGGTCATTGATTTTTTTCTGTTCTCCTGTCTATTTTTTTCAAATACCAGGCTGTTTTTTAATATGTTAGCTCTGTAGTAAAGTTTGAAGTCAGGGATTGTGATGCCTCCAGAAGTTCTTTTATTGTACAGTGTAGTTTTAACTATCCAGGGTTATTGTTTGACCATATGAAGTCGAGTCTTATTCTTTCAAAGTCCATGAAAAATTTCGCTGGGATTTTGATGGGGATTGCATTGAATCTGGATGTTGCTTATGGTAAGATTGTCATAGATAGAGAGATTACAATTGTATTTCAGTTCTCATTGATACTTTCTTTTTTTTGACTCTTAATTTTTAAATTATCAACAAATAGGCCATGCAAGTATCAGGCAATCTGGGCCATGCCATGCTATTTCTCCATCTTTTCAGACATCATTGAAAAAAACAAACAAACATTGAATTACTTCTTTCACCAATGTATATGTATCAATAAAGCAAATCACTCAAGATTTCGTCCCAGTGGGATCTTTTAATATTTGCATTACATTTTTTTCTGACCTATGCAACTGAAGTTCATTTGTGCCATTATCCTTAATTCTTATGACATGTTTCTGTGGTAGGCCAAAACCTTCCTTTTCTTTTTTTTTCTTTTTTTTAATATAATTTTTTATTGAAAAAAAATTTCCGCCTCCTCCCCGCCTCCCATTTCCCTCCCCGTCTCCCTTTTCCCCCCTCCT
>NW_026067928.1:11797568-11845622 GCF_014885135.2 Alexandromys fortis
CATTTCCCTCCCTGTCTCCCTTTCCCCCCCTCCTCCCTCTCCTCTCCCCCCTCCCCCCACTCCTCTCCCCCTCCTTCTCCAGTCTGAAGGGCAGTCAGGGTTCCCTGCCCTGTGGAAAATCCATAGTCCTTCCCGCTCCATCCTGGTCTAGGAAGGTGAACATCCAAACTGGCTAGGCTCCCACAAAGCCAGAACATGAAGTAGGATCAAAACCCAGTGACATTGTCCTTGGCTTCTCAGCAGCCCTCATTGTCCGCCATATTCAGAGATTTTTATCTATTTGTATATTTTATTGAAAATGAATAAAAATGTCACATCTGTTTAATAAGCAGATAATTGTCTTTAGCTTACAAATTTCCATTCTTTATTTGTTTAAAAGAAAAATTGTCACATACATGTCTTAATACTACATTTCCACAATGCTGATTACCCTTTTAACACCTATATGATAACCTTTAAGCAATAATTTTGGTGTTTTCTATTGTTATTCTGACTTGTATTTTATTATTAAAAACAACTGAAT
Source organism: Alexandromys fortis (assembly GCF_014885135.2). Lineage (NCBI taxonomy): Eukaryota > Metazoa > Chordata > Mammalia > Rodentia > Cricetidae > Alexandromys > Alexandromys fortis. The sequence goes on from NW_026067928.1 coordinate 11,798,092, forward strand.
AATTCTTATATATTAAATATGCTCCTATATTCTTCTAATAAGCTTTATAGCTTCAGATATTGTATATTAGTTGTTCTGTTTTGAGTCAACTTTGCTCATCAGTGTTTTAACAGTTTGACTATCCTCTTTATCACATGGTCATGTAGTTCTTCAAATGTTGCTCAGGTTACCTGGGAATATTGCTCGGGAATGCAGTACAAACTTACTAAACATAAGGCCAGGTATTCAGTTCATAACACCAATAAATAAGTATGTGGAGTATTCAGAAAACCAATAAATACATACATGACTATCTGGTTATATTTGTTTTTAAATGTTAGAATTAAAGTTTGACATTTTCAATTTAGGCTTCCACTCTTACTCTTTCTGACATTCTGTCAAAAGTTCACATCTAGGATTGCTAGAATTATTTGAACTATTTGTCTTGTTGATGATCACTATTATTCAGTATCTTTGGTAAGTATTCTAATGTACCTATATCTCCTATTAAAATAATTATATTAACAAATTAGCAATAGAAGATAGCATACTGTATATTTGTTCTATCCCTTTTTCCTAATGTGATTATCAAAAAAGTAATTGGGTGATGGTGATGATACTGAGACAGCCCACACTTACTCTTTCTTTACACTAAGCCATCATTTTATTTTATTCTCAGTTTAATGTTTAATCTAATGTAAAAATTAACATGACTGTATTTAAATAAGTCCTCAATCTTCTCTCTGTCCCTTGTTTTAAGGTTGACTATATTGTTCAAATATTATATTAAACCTCTCACAAATTACATGTTCATATGCCCAAGAATGCTATATGGAGGCGACTTGTTTGTGTACCAACTGCCTAGAATCCTGAAATAATCACATAGATACTGTAATAATTAAATCACTGCTTGGCCAATTAGCTAGCTTCTTATTTGATAACTCTTAATTTAACAAATCTCCATTAATCTGTGCATCACCACAAGGTCATGGTCTACCAGCAAAGTTTCAGCATATCTGTCTCTGGCATCAGCTCTGTAGCTTCTTTCTGGTCTACCTTTCTTCTCCCAACATTTAGTTTAGGTTTCCCCGCTTAGCTCCGTTCTACCCTACCTGGCCAAGCAAGTTTCTTTATTAACCAATGGTATTCAGAACATACAGAGGGGACTCTCACATTACCTCCCCTTTTCTGTTTAAATAAAAAGGAAGGTTTTAATTTTAACAGAGTAAAATTACATTTAACAAAACAGGTATCAAGCATTCCACTATAAATTTATAAACATTTGACAAATGTGGGTGTAGCCCTTTCCAAATGACTTCCTGCTTTTTTGTTGTGTAAAGTAAATTTTGGGGGTTATTTAGAACAATGTGCTAATACTCATTCCACTATAAATTTTCTTCAACATAGTGTAACTCTAACCATTATAATAGTGTAACTGGATTACTCTATTTAACTTAGACATTATTAAAATAAATAAAATTCAATTTTACATCTATACTGAGTTTCATAATTTGAAAATTGTGGTCATAATTTCAAAATTTAACTTTTTTACAGTATATTCTTCAAATAGAAATTTTATTATGATGAACTATATATCTCTATAACACAAACACTTTCTATACATACAAAATGTATACACATATACACACATAACACACACAGAAGCACACAAAGACGTATATTGGTTTTTCTATTTAGCATTTTGAGACAGGTTTTCTCTGTAAAACTGCTCTGGCTGCCTTGGAATTTGCTTTGTAGAGCAGGCTGGTATCAAGCTCACAGAGATCTACCTGCCTTTGCCTCACAAGTGCTGGAATTAAAAGCTTGTGGCAAAATTTACTTTTTACTTGTCAAATAATTGTAATGATTTTATGGATCTAAAAGTTTCTAACTTAATTTTTCAGTTTTAATTTTCCAAATTAAAGAATTTATAGTAGTTTATTTACTGTATATGTCATATTGATTCCATTATTTTATTATTATTTTAAAACTAAAGACATTTATGCTACACAAGTATATTGCCATATGTATATATATATATATATGTGTGTGTGTGTGTGTATGTTTTTTGTATGTCTGTCTTTTTTTGCTTTTTAAATAAATAAACTTTATTTTTCAATTGCTTTGTCATAATGAAGGTGATAGTCTATATAGAAGAAGATGTATTTTATTATGAAAATACGGTGCATAAAGATTTATAAAGATATATAATATCAAACTAAAATATTCTTGACTACATCATGAATATATCTCTCTTGGTGATGTCTTTGCCTCTATTGTTCGATGAATCCTCTTGTCAGAGAGCTTTCTCCTGAGATTCGCTGAGTAGAAAGTATTAGAAGGTTGAGGATTCTGTGGTCTATAGCAGTGGGGCACACTCTAGCCCTATGTCTGTGAGTTTCTTATCCATGGACTCAGTCAACAATGTGTTTCCTCATTCAGTGATAAGCACTGCTATAAGGAACCTATTGTAATGAAATATTAGCATTTTGTTACAATGTATAACTAACTTTACTAGTGTCATTGGTATTTCAAATAGATTTAAATTCAGCTCCCAGTTACTTTGGATAATTAAAGTATTCCCACATACTTTTATGGAAAAAAAATAACTTTCCTACCAGATTTTTCATCACCTTGAAAACTTGTGCTTGTTATCTAAATTTATGAAAATATATAGTGTTTACTAAGCTGTCACCAGAAATACATCTAAATACAAAGGAACATTATTATAGAGAGTATGATTTAAATAGACATTTCATTTAAAACTCTAATTTTTAACATGCATCATCCATATTTAGGATAGACTTCAGATGTCAGTTTACTTTTATAAATTATGTTTGTTTTATTTGAAAATATCAATTTCACACATCATTAAGGAGTTTTGAATTTTCTCATTCCTAATTATTCATTTCTTTTGACAGTTCCCTCATCTCTTTACTTTACCTCAATTTGTTATTTTTTCATTTATTTATTATTTTTTAATATTCAGGCCTCCTCAGATCTTTTTTAATATTTGAACTTCATAATAAGCATTTAATGATGTCTATTATAATTTATTACTTCAGCAGTGGTGAATTGTATGTTGCTGAAAAAAGTATGTAGTCTTGATTATAAAGTATATCTGCTTCCTAAGTCAAGTAGTTATGGTATTTCAGTTTTAATTTTGCTTCCCAAACATGATTAAAATATGTGATGATATTGTAATTTTAATGACCATATGTAAAAATAAATCAAATGCCTTATTCCTAATAAATTATTATGTTTATGACCAATGTGAAATGGAATTCATACTTTATCTTCTAATTAAGCTTGCACAAAATATTTGCTCTTAATATTAAACCAGAAATAGTGTCAACTATCCTTTTTTATTTCACAGATTCGTTTTAAATATATTTAGTTTTTCTTTGAGGGTTTCACACGATCATCCTCTCTTAAATACTTTGCAAATTAATACATTTTTCCTAAAAAAGCCCAAGTATATTATTGTAATTTCCATGAAAAGTATGAAACAATTTAGGCATAACATACCAAAAGTATTGTGCCTAAATTCATTCAATCAACAACAGAGTTAAGAGATGACCTCTGATGGCCCAAATTAGATGTTTTCACTGAAAACTACATCAAATATTTCCAGCAATATATTTGATTTTAATGTTGTCTTAACAATTTTATGATATTTGTATATTTCAAAGCACTATTTGCTACATAACCAATGTATAAAAATTAACTTGTCAATTTAAAATAAATGGAAAACTAATATTGTCTGCTAGATAGCATCAAAGCCAGATTTATGTGCACCACATATAAGAGTTATCTAATCAGCCTAGGTATAAATTTCCAAAACAGTAAACTATGTAAGAAAATAAATGAAGCTATAAGAGTGTTCATTAAAGTTTTGTTACCTGTAACATCATTATTTAGTTTTAGTAACAAAAGAATCTATGAAACCTTGAGGACAGTCTGGGCTACATACCAAGGGTGTTTTTTAACAAAAGAAAGAAAGAAAACCAAGAGGCCGAGTAGGCTACAGATAAAGAAAATGAAGGAATAATAATAATAATAATAATAAAGAACAAGTAGGTATGATGTTTTAAAGAGATTTTTATGGCATAGGAACAGAGATCTTATATTTCCTATGTTCTCTTTGGTTTTCATACACCAATATTCATCAACAGCTTTATGCAGCAGATTTATATGTTGCTGTAGAGATTAGGGAAACAAGCATGTTCCAACTTTTATTTCCCTTAGTAGTTCACCTCATAACAGTTAGCAATAGTTTCTATTCAAGAAATTTTAACTCTTCTTATATTTCTAACACCTCCATTTTATTAAATGTGTGTGTGTATACATATATCAGGAATTCATTAGTATGATGGAAGTCCATAAAAAGATCATGATGGAAGTCAAGATGTTTCCATGAAGTTAAGAAATCTAATTACATGAAAAATCTAAAATAAACCAAAGAAAAAATAATAAGGAGTTGGATAGGGTGTGTGTGTGTGTGTGTGTGTGTGTGTGTGTGTGTGTGTGTATGTATGTATGCAATTTGCACTATTAAGAAGAAAAAAATTACCTGGCAGATTCTGGTCAGAACTCTGTTTAGATAATTCATTTTTACTTTTGTGCAATATTTGCAACAAAACATGTCCTTATTCAGGAGAAATAGTATATGTGATGTATTACTACGATGCTGCTATAATATAACACGTGGTTTTGAGCAGAGTATTCCACTTAATCCCATGATTAATAAGGGAGAGCTCTTCATTTGTACTACCCTATTATAACAAATTGACTCTAATAACAATCAACTGTAAAGACAAGTGCTTAATTGGGATCGTAATTCCAGATAATTGCAGTACCTGTGGGTGATCAAGGGTAGTTCAATCCATCTGAGTTGTGATACTATGTGTTTGTAGGAACTCCTTCTTTGATTGTTTAGTTCTTTGACCTTTCCACTGTAGAAAGGAGAAATTTCTGTTCATAATGTTTCCATAATATTCATTACCAATCCCAGTTTTAGTCACATTATAATTCTTAATTTTCTTTCTAACAAAATAATATAGGTATGAGGCAATGAATTTCTCTTAGAATTACTATTTGAATGCTAAAACAAACAACGATCCAGGCAGTGGCACACACCTCTAATCCAAGCATTTTGGAGACAGAGACTGGCAGAACACTGAGTTTGGGACCATCATTGTCTAGAAAATGTTTTTCAGGACAGCCAGGGATACTCAGAGAAACCCTGTCTCAAAAAAATCAAAAACAACAACAAAAATCCAAACACGCAAGCAAACAAAAAGATCCAAGTAAAAATCCAATATTATAGATTAATGTGTGTTGTTTCAAAAAGCCTATGAGGAAATAGATAAACTGATGAATAAATTAAATATAATGATTCAGGATATATGAATGAAAGACTTTAAGGCTTCATTTAAATATGGATGTTTTAAAAGCCAAATCTCCACTTTTAATGCTGATGGTTTGACATTGGGAAGGACTGATGGATGAGAAAGCCAGCATCACTTTTCCAAAAAGGTTTCATTGTAAAGAAGTAATGTAAATTTGAAAATGATCACTTTTACTCTAGCTCTTGTTTCTATGCAATTGAAAAGTTTGGATATATTCATAATATAATTAAACATTAAAATGAGAAATACTGCATATGAAGTTCCATTACAGTGTATAACAGAGACATATATCAGGTATCAGTAACAAGGCTCATAGCTGATTTGGAATTGATCCAGCATCATGATTCTAGTACCTCCCACCTATGGAGCTGGAGTATTCATCTCCAGCTAGCGCCCTGCTCAGAGGGACATACCAATTAAACCATCCATGCGAATGATAAATCTGTCACTTACCCCTAAAACCTCTGTTTTTTTTTTCTATGACATGGACAACTTTGTCTGCCTACAATTAGGAAGAATGGTATACACAGTGATACTCCTGGAGATGGAATACTTAATTTAAATATAACGTTATAAAATAATGAGTATATCAAATTTACATCTGTTACTTTGATTGAATTAATCACTCCCTTTTATTAATATTTATCCCTAACATCACAATAACCTTTGTAAATACATCAAATACACTCATAATTGATTAATGCCCTTTAAGAAGTTTAGATATGGTACAGTTTCCATTAAAATGATGTAAAACCAGATTGAGCTAAGAAAATCTGATGCTGGTAAACTGTTCTATGCTATTCTCCTATCAGGGTTGGCTGATGATCGACATACTCTTTTTTGCTACATATTCATAGAACTATGGAACAAAAGTCATGAATCCCACTATAAATTATAGACTTCAGTTACAAAGAATATGTTATATTTAGTTCTGTAATTGTAACTGTAACACACTAATTTAAAGTGTCAATAATACAGTGGGAGGGAACCTGAGAGCATATGACATCTCCATTATTCTACATTATTTATGCAAGTCTTCACTCTCAACACAGTTATCAGTGTAGTGATAAAGTTGTGTGTACATACAATATACAAATTGAAGAAGGGAAAAAAGAAAAAGGAAGGATAAGGGCAGAAAGACAAAATTGTAGGTGAGAAATTATAATTAAAGAAAGAGACTGGTTAATTGTATTGTTTAATTTTTCTACCTAGCCACACATGTACCTGCCATATGAAAGCCAGATATTTCAAATCCTATTCTTGGGCTCAATTCTGCCTCTAGGGTACTTACGTTTCAGCTGATAATTAACTGGTAATGTTTCAAATATTCTAAGAGAAAACTGGCAGCTGTGAGTAGAAAACCATTTAATTTGTGACATGGTAGTAGACATGGAACACAATCTGGGAAGGCTTGCCTAAGGGTAGGTAGCTGTAATTAATAAGGAATTCTGTCAGACATGTCATGATTTCTATCAGCTGCCAGAAACAAAAAAAATGTAAGAAAGTGAGGTGCACTCAGCATCTTAGTTACAAAGAAAAATTACTGAAAAACAACACTTCAGAATGATATTTTAATATTGCTAGCAACTTAAGCATTATTTTGAAAACGACTCAATTGTTTATCCCATGAGTTATGAAATTGAAATGTAGAAAATCTGGAAATTAAAATATGCAATGTGTGTAAATTATAAATACATGTAATTTTAATATTAATTGATACAATTATATTTTATATGTATTACCACGATTGAATGTGGCAAGATGAAATGTACTTTTGCAGGCTAATTTATTTCTGCAAGGTTTATATATTTCTCATATATGTATATTATAAAGATAATTCATAATCTAAATATCTTTTATAAACAATAATTTGAATGATCTGAGTAGACTTCATTTTATAATTAGTTGTGTTTAAGCATTTTTATGATCTTTTAAAAGTTAAATTTAAATTATTGGCTACTGAAATCTTACATTTCTATAATTTAACAATATTTGGTATATTGTAAAACCACAATTATATTACATGAGTAACTTACCTGCAAGATCAAGTACTGAAAAGTGGAATTTTAGAATTGTTATGCTATTACATTGTTTTCAGGATTTTTTTAGGAATTTAATTACTGAAAATAAGTATAGATTTAGGTATGCAAAAATGATAGCTATACATTTGAATAATGTACTGATTAAATTAGCTATTATATGACTAATTTTTATACCTAAATCAACTTTGGAAACTAGGTGATGTGATTAATAAAACATCAATTTTCATTTTCATAAAAGAAACAAAAGTGAATAAATGATCCTTAAATAGGATTTTAACAAAAATGCAATTTTTTTAAATTGTTTCGACATGATGACTTGAAAATATCTTTGATATTTTATTTTTTCTGTTGTTACTTGATCAACATATATATTAATATGTTTATTTTCAGAACCAAGTCTTCTGGAACACTCCACTTAATAACATAAGAAATGTTATGTTTTATTTTCTTCTTATTATAAATGTTTAACTGGAAATTTTATATATTAATGATTTTTAAAACATAAAAATTTTAAAATTATATATTGTTAAATTGATGATTCAGAAGAAATGGTCTTGAAAATATTCTATTAAATTTCTATATCAAAAAGTTAATATGAGAAACACAAAGTATAATTTTAAGACAGTTTAACATAAATGTGACATAGATTTAATTAAAATTTATTTAACCTTTGATATCATAGGGCATGCTTTACTGTTCCTAGGGTAATGAGTAGTAATTCTTCTCTGGTTGAATAATTTCTTGATACTTTTCCAAGGTATAAGCACTCGATTTTCCTTTTATAACTAAAATAGTGGATGCAATCCACAAATATCTAGTATATTAAAAGGATCAGAAAACTAGTTGATTATACAAAAAATCAAAAACATAATGAAAGATCTCAAGAAACCATTGTTGAACATTTTATTCTGGAAAGCTCTCCTAATTTTAGTGAACACACAGCAAGATGTAAAAAATGTCAATTTCTATTATTTTTACTATTCTAATTTCGTTGAAACTATATTCAAGAGCAAATACTTTTGTTCTCCTTATTTAACATTTGTAAAATCACTGTAAGAAAATACATACTTACCTGCATTTAGACTTTAATTAAGCCCTACCAAGTACCTACTATTATTGTTCTACTAATTGGACATAATATTATTCTAATATATAACTTTTCACTATACCCATAAATTTGTTTATGTCTCAGCCCATCCTAGTTACACATCTCTCCAACAAGGCTGTACCTCTAGATCCTTCCAAAATGTTTCCACCAACAAAGGCCCAATTATTGAAAGATATAATAATATCCCTATGAGGGACATATTATTCAAATCTCCACAGGGTTGTTAACGATAAGGAGCAAAGGTAGCATTATTCCAGTGCTTTTGGGAAAGGAACAGTAAGGCAGTTCTTCAAAATATTGGAATTTGATCTGTCTAAATATCTAATATACCACCGTTGGGTACATACCCAAAGGACCCTTCTTCCTACTATAGAGATACTTGTCCGGCCATGCTCGTTGTGGCTTTTTTTCATAATAGCCAGAAACTGGAAATAGCCTAGATATCCCTCAATTGAAGAATAGATTAAAAAATGTAATACATTTATGCAATGGAGTATTTCTCAGTAATTAAAAACGTGGTATCATGAAATTTGCAGGCAAGTGTATAGAATTAGAAAAACAAGCAGAATTAATGTAGCAATGCAGACCCAGAAAGACAAACAGGGAAGGCCCTCATTTATAAGTTAATATTACTCATTAAATAAATGATTACCAAACTACAATCTGTATACCCATATAGGTTATTCAAAGAAGTATGTTGCAGCGGAGACCCAAGGGTCTCCCTTGTAGCAGGAAGAGAATAGATTTTATGGATGAACTAGGGCTGGGTGAGGCTGAGAGCAGGGAATTGTTTGGAGAAATGAAGAGGAGGGAGAACGTGCAGGGAAAGAAGGCTGGAATTAGGTGGCATTTGGGGGCTGGTGTGGAAACCTAGTTCACTAGAAACTTTGAATATATGTAGGGAGTCATATTGAAGACTCCTAGTAACTAGGGGGACTGAGTTTCAACAGGCTAACTCTTGGATCCAGGCAAGGCTTCCAGTGGCAGAAATGAAAAGCATCCAAATGAGGTTTTGGTCAAGATTATCTCGGATAAATCCCCAAACCACCCACACAACTCATTGATTATGAAGAAGACAAGCTGGTACCTACAGGAAACTTTTTTTTTCTATGTTCTAGTCTCTTTGGCATTGGAAAGTACTTTGCTGGCTATGGAAAGAGAAACCTAGACACAAAAATCAGTCACAAAAACTTTTACTTACAATCTGTCCAGCCTGTAAAATATATGATTGTATTAATACCATAGAACTTGGAGGAGAAGCCAACATATATCCAACAGATGCAAAGTCCACTCCAGGAGGATGAACCCATCCTTGGCACTGTGTGAGTTACCAAGAAACAGAGATTAGATAGCACAGAAACCTAGGTAAAACCAAATACTACTGATTTAAACAACAACAACAACAAAAAAAAAAAAACTAAAGAAATGATTCCTAAAGTTATTCTATTATGCTCATAGATTAATGCCTTATCTAGTCATAATTTAAAAAGTCTTCCTCGAGAAACAGATGGGAACAAATGTTGAGATTCGTATCTACACATTACAGGTTAAGATTCTAAATGGGAGTTCTACATCAAATCCCTCCATGAAGAGCTCAGAGTATCCAATGGAAGAGGATTAAAAAAGATAGTAAGATCCAGAAGGGTTAGAGGAAACCAAGAGAACAAGGACCTCTGAACCAACTGAACAAGACTCATGACCTCACAGAGACTAAAGCAGCATACACAGAGCCTATATAGGTGTTCCATGTAAGCATTAGTACTTTGTGTATATATTACAACTATTAGCTTAATACCTATATGGGTCTTCTGAGTGTGAAAACAAGTTGGTCTCGGACTCCTCTGACTGCTCTTGGGGTTCTTTTTTTTTTTTCTTGTTGGATTGTTATTCCAGCTTCCATATGATAGTTTCTTCTTCATCTTATGGTATGCTGTTTATTTGGTTGTTATCTCTTAGAAGCCTGCTCTTTTCTAATAGGGACAGATAAGGAGTGTATAGAGGGAAATGGTTGTGGGGAAAAAAATGGAAGGAAAAGCAATAATCGGGATATATTGTTGGAGAAATCTAGTTTAATAAAAGGAAAAAATAAAGTACAAACATCAATAGAGCATAAATCAACATTAACAGAAATAGAAAAATTAAAGCATGTAAAATCATGTAAGCACATATATTTTAAATGGAAATAGATTTTCTTGACTGATTTTTATATAGAGTTCTTTTTAAAATAAATAAATCACAACTATAGTGTAAATACATGATTCAACATTGTCTTTGATAGAGTTACAAAATTACTTTTTCTTATGAATATTTTAAAGTCATTATAAAGTAAATTTATAAATAATCAATGTAGTTTTATTGTCAGTTTCATTCTTATGAAACAATACATATTCTACAAAATTATAACAGGAATTTTACAAAATGAAATACTTTACATAGTAAGTACTCTTTGTACTAAACTATTGAGAAACGGAATATAGATTTCCATAAAATAAAAATTTTAGAATTACTGAGCTTACTTTCTAATACACTGAGAACTTTTCCTTAATTTCACCTTACCTTTATCTTACACTAGTTCTTTAAGCTAGTCTCTTTCTTGACTCCCCCTTTTGTTGTTGCATTAATCAATTTTATCGTTACGGTGATCAAATTCTTCACAGAAATAGTTAAAGAAGGAAAGATTTACTTTAAGTCTTCATTTTATTCTTACATTCTTCAATGCAATCTCACTCTCTCACCTTACTGTGAATGAAATTGAGCAGTAATACTAACAGGAAATAGAAGCTAAAGAAGGGAATTAGAGGGTTTATTTGGGAATTAAAATAGAAATCCTCTGACACAAACCTTTTCTTTTCCCTTTGGGGCACGATGCCTTTAGTGAACAAAATGTGCATTTAATGATGAGAATCCACCATAAAAAACCCTGCATCATCATGGAGTGCAGCAGTTCACTCAATGAAGTCCTTGAACTACAGCATCATTCATTAGCATCAATGATGAAAAACGGGTGTGAGAGTCTGATATATTCCCAATGACCCAGCACTGTTGAGACAAATGTTTGGCTCACTGGCCAGTTAATCTAACTGAGTAATTGACCTCCACATTCAGGGAGAGAACCTTGCTCAAAAATCAAAGCAAAATTGAGGAAGAAATTCTCTTCTATCCATTTGTCTTCATAAACATCTTCCCACATATACCAAATCTTATATGCACATACCCATCAACACAAATATAACATCCAAAACCACATGACAATCTGTCATGTAATTTATCAGATGGATAGTAATAAATTATTGCTACAATGCATAGCCTTAAATACTATTTTTAAGCTGTTATACACAATTAGGTCTTCAAATACATGTTGTATAGAGGTTAATAAATAAAATTATTTTTAAATATGAAACATGGGTACTAAAGTCCTCAACCTATATGTTGTCATGTTCTATTACTAGTCATAACAGACATTCTCTATCACTTATTATATATTCTATCCAGTGTAAGTTTGCAAATGTGAAAATAAGCTATTTAATAATACACTTGAAAATGCAATACTAGCTGTCTCCTATTAACATAACATAGAATCATTTTAGAAATGAAAACAGAACTTGAATTTGAATATTCATATAAAGTACCACTGCTCATTGTATTTATTTATGCCTTTAATTTATTTAAATATTTTCTCACATATGCAGAATGAACACTTGTCATTTTCTGCTCCATGTTCCAATTTTGGGATTGTCCCATTGAAATCCTTCTTACCCCACCCCACCCCCCCAAAAAAAACCCTACTACTCTTGCTTAACAATCAGAGCATGGACATTTTATTAATGGCTACATAACTAAAGACAACAGCATCCTTTCCTCTAGAATCCATTAAGTATTAATAGACATCAATGTCCATGTTTTTTCCACAAAATCATACACATATAATATACACACAGTTATGACTGTGTGTTAACAGTTTCATGCATCAGGAAAATGTTCCCTATAGGGGCTACAAACTCCCAACCAAGGGCTCTTTGTAGAAGGAAAGCTTTTCTTGCTGCTGGTCCCCCTTGACCAGATCTCTCTGCCTGCCTGTTTCCAAATAAGCACTAAGAGGTTTAATATCAGTTACAATTGTCTGGATGATAGCTTAGGCTATTACTGGCTTGCTCTCAGTATAAATTAATTCACTACTATTAGTGTATATTTTACCATGAGTCTAGTGGCTTTTAATCTTATGTATTGCTTCTTGGGAAGCTGCATGGTGTCTGCCTAACTCTGTCTGTTCTCTTTCTGTATCTGTGTTTGGATATCCAGCTTATCTTTACTGTGCTAAATCATGGGTTGAAACAGCTTTATTCATCAACCAATAAAAGCAACACATATACAGAAAGACATACAACATCATATATTGTCAAGCTTTGCCATATTATCATGTGTTATTCTCATGTGGAAAAGTCTAATCCAATAATAAGTGACTGATAACTTTTCATAATTATGCTTCTGTTGTACCAGTAAGTGTATTTACACATCAGATTAGAATTGTACCTGGGCAGTTATATAACTCAGTAAGATTGCTAATGGCTTTTCTGCTTCAGAAGCCAACTGAAGGGGAACAACCAGTTCAATTCCATTCTGACTTTCCTCTGCTTGCAATCAATTTGTGTTGTTGGTTTGTTCAACAACTGATTCTAACAACAAAATTCTTTTGAGCAAACAAGAGTAATGGCAATAGTTTGTGTTCTTTTAGAAGGCTATAGGACCTCTTTGAAGGGGAGAAAATTATCATACAAAAGTTATATCACACTCAGTATTAGAATTATCATTTAGCAATCCATGGATTCTGATATTATTATCTATAATGTGTAATTAAACCTATTTTTAATTCATTTTATAAGCTTAAGTTAGTAGGTTTCCTTCTTGCATAATACATCCACAGTATTCACCTATATTTTCTATTTATTTTTCTTCCCTATCTTTCTACTACATATCAGTTTGAAACTTTCCTCTCAGCCTCCATCTCTTTCCTTTCATAATATATGTATTCCAAGATAACCTTCTCTATTAAGGCATCTCTTTTTAATATTAAAGTTTCTTCTATACAACATTAAAGTCTCTTTTTTCAACATTAAGGCCTCTAATATTGCATCTCTGTCTTTGTTGTCTCTTCAAGTGCTCCAAATTACACACATTCTTATTAATGCTTTCAAAATGAAGTTCAGTCCTTACTTTTTGATTTTAATATTTCAGTATGCCAAATCTTCCATTGAGGCCTAACTTTTATTTTGTGTTGACTTTTCTGGAGGGTGAGATATAAGAACCTAGTTTTGCTTCTCTACATGTGAATTTTTTATTTTCAGCACCAAATATCAAGGAAGCAGTGTTTATTATAATGTGTATTTCTTTTATATTAAGAAATTTTCAGGTAGATGCAGCTTTTGGACTTTTGTTTATTTAAACAATAACAATAAACAAGATCAATCCTTGTAAATACAACAAACATTATGGATGTAGTTAATCCCATAGTCTTCATTGAGTAAGTTTAGTTGTCACTCAGATGAGTTTACAGGGACAATTAAGTACAGGGCTTCCACAGTCCTAAACTAGATGTGGTCCCAGCTCTAAGAGCAGAAATAAACACAAGCACTACCCATCACCCACACATAAACTATCTCCAACAGATTCTCACTGTGTATTCTAATCACAACTAAGGGCAGGTCCCATGCCCAGTGATGTGGGATTCTCCTCTATGTGCTGTGATTACCATTAATGTATAAAAGAACTGCTTTGGGCCTATAGCAGAGCTATAGGGGAACAGAGCTAGGTGGAGAGGACTGGAATGAATGCTGGGAGAAAGAAGGGTGGAGTCAGAGAGAAGCTATATAGCCCCACTGGAGATAGACGCCGGAAATTTTCCTGGTAAACCACAGCCTTGTGGCAATACACAGATTAATAGAAATGAGTTAAATCAATGCATAAGAATTAGCCAATAAGAAGCTAGAGATAATGGGCCAAGCAGTGATTTAATTAATACAGTTTCGGTGTGGTTATTTCAGGGCTGGGAAGCTGGGAACCAACAAAACAAAAGCTCAACAGCACTTTTAAAGACTTTTCTTGTAGTGTTTGAGTAGTTTTTTTCCCTTACAGATCCTCTGCTTGAATATTATGTTATCAATTTTTGTCTTTCGTCTGTGCAGTTGCATGTATCTTCACCTCAGAATGTGTTTCTTGTGCTTCTCTTTGGCTCTTTTTAAACTTTGTTTTACTTCATTTTATTACAGCTGTTTCTAATGATAATCAAAAGAAAGAATGTGGATGGGTAGGGAAGTAGCAATAATCTAGGAAGTGTTATGGGAGGTGATATCACAGTACAAATGTATTAAATGATGTAAATAAATGCAAATAATAAATATATAAATAACACAGAATAAAAATTAAAAAAATGCCATTTATAAGGGGGAAAGGCAGATCACGGGTTTTTTGGAGGCTCTTTAGGGGCATGTTTTGTAGAAACAAGCATATTTAACAAGCATGGTTGTTTCTACAAACTATGCATATTCTTTTTCTTTTTATTTTTTGATATATATTCTGGTCAGTAAGAGGAGTTGCTACCAAGAGTTTGCCATCTGACTTTAGCCTCTGGCCAGAGAAGATACATGGCTGTCTGTCGCATATGAAAGAATCTGAGTAAACCATCAGACAGGAGGCTTTGTTGAAAAAGAACTATATTGACATACTATTGGTCTTACTCTCAAACTCCATGCCTGACAATCCAGCAAGCAGAAAGGGCCCTTTGGCAGAGCATCTCTTTTCGGAGAATTTATAAAATTCTATGTTGCTTGTTGAAACAAACTTTTTGAAAATGTATTAATTCTAATATTCCTTAGTATAAAATTTAAAATCCATTTTTTCATCTTAAAGTTTAAATTTAAGTGAAAAAGAAAATTAGTAAAATCTCAAAATTAAAATTCATACATTCAATTGAGAATCAATTTTCCTTAATTTCTTTGGATTTATTTTCACTTCTCTGTTAGTAGAGAATGAACAACATGGTGATTAATATAATCCATTCTCTATCATATTGATCCTGGAATCAGTCTCAAGTCACTGAGCTTGAAATCGTGTCCTTTCCTCTGAGTCACCTGGTCATTAAGGGTAAATTTTTCTAAAATAAAAAAAAAAACTTCAGAAAAAATATAATAATTAGTTGGGTGTGTTTCAGTGTTTTGGTATACTTAACATGCATATATTCAATACTTTTATTCAAAGACCAATTAGTTCATATTCATAGCTAAAATGATAAGCAAAACTCTTTTTTTGTTGTTGTTTTCTGTTTGCTTCTTTGTTTGTATTTTTAGTTTTTTAGACAGGATTTCTTTGTGTTCCCATGGTTGTCATGGAACTAAATTTTAGACAAGGATGACCTCAAACCGACAGATCTGCCTGCCTTGGGTTCTCCACTGATGGTATTAAATGTTAGCCCAACCACTCTCTGTTGTGATAAACAAAACTCTTAAAGACCTTTATAAAAATCACTGTTTTTTCCCAATATTTATACTATATTATTTTTCTATTTTCATTGTTATTACTCTTTATATGAACTCTCCTTTCCTCACGTGTAGACAGATTTTTTTATTTGTTCAGTTTTATTTTTTAAAAGAAATCTTGTAGTATACACTCCATTTACACAATTTCTCCATCCTCCATTCTTCTTCTGACAGCAACTTGTGTGTGTGTATGTGTGCACACACATGCACGTGAACTTGTATACACACATATGCAAACTAATGTTTACATAAGAATAATTCAGAATCAGTCATATACTATTTTATAATTATTTTAATACATAGATTGTAAATACAGTGACAGCCTTGATATCCATTTTCTGTGGACTGTGTTTTTGTAGGTTTCTCTTAGGATATAATTCCTAGCCTCCTTTTCTCATTTATTTTTAGAAATGTTCACTCTCAGTTTTATGCCTCTCTCTTTGAAGTATCAATCTGTTCCCACATCCCTACACAATTCATGAGCAAGAAATATGTTTCTCAATGAGAGCTTTCCCCCTAATAGTTTATCTTGACAAGAAAAAAATATCCTTGTGTTGAAATAAGAGCGGCGGCGGGGCTGCGTCCCCAACACCCCGGCCGCTTGGCTAGCTCATGCCCGAAATAACAACACACAAACTGTATTCATTTAAGAACTGCTTGGCCCATGAACTCTAGCCCTTACAGGCTAATTCTCGCACCTGGACTAGCCCATTTCTAATAATGCGTGTAAGCACCCCAAGGTGCGCTTACCAGGAAGATTCTAGCCTCCATCCATCCTGTCCAGGAGCAGAGCAGAGTCTGACCTCACTTCCTCTTCCGCCCAGAATTCTATTCTGTTTACTTTAACCTATGAGGCCAGCCAAGCAGTTTCTTTAATTAACAAATGAAATCAACAGATTGATATATGACACTCCCACATCATCCTTGTTCATCAGTATGCATGAAAATTGGAGTCAAATTAATTAATTTCCATTCTCAAAAAAATAATTCTTAGCCACACTGAGCAGAACAGTCCCTAGTGGACTCTGGTACTTTTGAGAATTCAGCTTAATGCTTAAAATCTCCACCGGTCTATCAGCTAAGTCCAATGTGACTACTTAACATTCTTGAAACTAATTGCACAAGTTAGTCCTGCAGGAAATATGTTCTATCTAATGATCTTGCTAAAAAACAATTTAGAATTTTCTTTTGATAATGATATGATGTGTGGGAAGAATTATTGAAAATAAACAAGGATCTTATGGGTTAAGATGCCTTCCAATAATACAGGCTTGTCTAGTACATGCCAAGCATTATCATTATAAAAAAAAAAAGAGGAAGGGCTGGAGATAAGGGCTGAAGAGAGAAGAGGAGGAAGAGCAAAAAGAAGAAAGCAAAAAGAGAGAAAAAGGGAGAAGGTGAGAAATGAACAAAATCCCATGGCCAATAAAATGTTTTTGTAAACATCATCACATTAATAATAGTACAGTTTTAAAATTGAAATTCTGAATATTGATTAACATAAACATATATAGACATATATTCCACAAGTTAGAATAAAATTAATTCAGTAAATATAATTCTAAGCCATGAATATATTCAAAATAAAATTATCCTAATTTTATAGCTTATAAAAGCTGAAGGAGATTCAGGTTTTAAATCACGCTATAATAGTTTGTATTCATTTTTTAGTAATAAAAACCTATAATATACAGGCTGTTGAGGCATATTAAATTAATACAAGAAAATTAAAAATAACATATAATAAATGTGTTAACACATGTATCTATTCTGGTATTTCAAAACTCTTTTATTTCTGATGACCTTATTTTATTAATAATATATCTCCAAATATCAATGTAAGGTGTCAATAATTAAAAATCTATTAGACATTTTATTTATCTTACTGTACATATTATCAGAATTTGTTTTTAATTTTACATTATTAAAGTTAATGGAGAAACCACAACTTCCAAAAATGTGAAGCTATTTGCACAATATAATAAGTCAAGCAACATCAGTCCACATATTAGAAATTCAATTGTGTATTTCAATTTACTAAACACAGAACTCCTGAGATATAGTAATCATCATGATTTTTGAAACATTATTAATCTAGAATATTTTTGAGTTAGAAACCCAAAGCTCCTTGAGTCAATTTTATATCCCTCAATAGTTTAGAAAGCCTTGACATGTCATATTTTTTATCGCTTTAACATTTATTACAGAGTAAAATTCTAATTATTTATTCACTCAGGTAAAATGGAACCTTAGGAGAAATACAAAAGTTATGACCTGTATAATTAAGTAAAGAATGATGTTTTGAATAAATGGACCTGAGAATTGAACCTCTCTCCAAAGAAACAGAGCATCCTTTCATTAGCAGCAAACTTTACAGTAGTCTGCATTTTCAGTAACTACTAACAATCCAGTATATCAGTGATAAAAAACCCCATCAAATTAATATAAGTCAAATGTAAATAAACAAATCAATGTAAGTCACATAACATAACTTTAAAACAGTCAACACATTGTTTTTCATAAAATTTGCAAGAGTTTCTTTAAAAGGCAATAATTATGCTTTTAATCATTTTATAAGCAATAGAAAATAATAGTGACAAAAGTTCATATCATTCAATGAATTCTACATGAAAGTAAGAAATTGATGCACTAAAGTCATGGTCTATGTTTTTCAGCATTTCCAGTCTTCTGTCTGCCCTCTCTCTCATTCTCCCCTCTTACCTCACTCATTTGTTTTTCCTCTCCCTGTCTCTCCTTTTTTCTCCCATTTTCTCTTCCTTGAAACTTCTTATCTGCAGTGAGTCTTTAAAGGATCATGAATTTCTTTCTTTTAACTATATGGTTTATGCAGAAAGAATTACAGAATTCTGACATTTAAATTATCATATGTAAAGCAAAAATGTTTACATTACTTCATCTCTTACATTCATTTTAATATAAATGATTTAGTAGCTTATTTTTTAAACATTGACTTTTTGTGACTTTTGTTTCAGATTGTCACCCAATTTATAAATAAATCTTATAATTTTAATCTTGTTTTTTGCAGGAAGATATTCATCATTCTCACTGTATTGGCTTTTTAGACACATTATGAATTGTTATATGAAACTGTGAACCCAAAATATCTTCTTTCTTAAATATATTAACTAGTTTTCCTATTGCATATGTGTATTTTAGCTAAGAGAAAATGATTCGATATACATATTTGTCATAATCTATACGGATCATAGTTTGCCCTCCAACTATCTCTCCCACTTGCCTCCCACCTACTCTTCCATCCAAATTCACCCATATCTCTGTCTAGTTAGAAAACAAATAGGCTTCTAAAGAATAATAAATAAAGTGGAATAAATGTAGTAAACAAAAACTAACACATTGGAATAGGACAAAAGATGCAAAAAAGGGGGGGTGAAGCCCAAGAAAATGTGCAGGAAACAAATGTAAATGCATAGATCCATTTGTTCACAGATTCAAGAATCTCAAAAAAATGGAAAGTCATCATATATATATATATGTATATATATATACACAAAGGAACTGTAGTACTTTGTACAACGTGCAATATATTACATATATTATATAAAATCTATAAATAAAAAAGTAATAAGAATTTAGCAAAATATTCAAGAAGGAATCACCCCGACATGACATTTTTCAGACAAGGAACCTCCAAAGACATCATTTAGTTCATTTTTTGTTAGCCACCTTCTGCTGCACATGCTGGCTACCCATAATAGTAGTTGACTTATCCACAGTTACATACCTAGAAAATTCAACTTTCATTTGCGAGGGTTTTCAATTTGTAGTCAGTCTCAGTCAGTTAGTCTCAACTTCATCTTTCAGCTCTAGGATCCCATTAGGTTCAGACCCATAAAAGCCCAGAGCATGTTGTTTCAGTGTTTATGGGTTCATATGTGAAATGATCCTATTGAAGTAATGTGTATTGTTTTCTCAGTGCCCTCCATCAACTTTGGCTCTTAGCCTCTTTCAGCTTCCTCTTCTGCAGTGTTTCCAGAGCCGTGGGAGGAGGGATTTGATAGACACTTGCTTTGAACCCTGCTTTTTAATGTTGAATTTATCAGAAAACTAAATGAGTAGTTCTATAAGAAGTAATATAAGAATAGAAAAAGCATGAGACACAAAGATGTCCATTATAGCATACATATTTGGAAAATTTCATATGACTAAAACACTACATACTCTCAATTACTTGATAATGATGTATTTATAACATAGACTCAAATTTTATCTCCATTATTTATGTAAATATTTCACTGGATAGAAAAATAAACTGAGGAAACATAGGTTGAAGTAGGAGTCAATTTTGTATAAAAGCGGAAAATTTTTATTACTATTTTGTATTTGAATGAAAAAGAAACTACACCCATGAAAGTTCAGCAGTGTTATGCCTCAAAGGTGACAAACAGAATACCAATACTCCTTGATTTATCAATAAGAAATGGGGAAGGCACAAAATCTTTTTCCTAGATGAAGACCTACAGGCAGTCACTGACTGCTGTAGATGGAAAACCAGTTTTCTCCAGAGATGAGCTCTCTGATAAACTCTTACTGCCGCTGTGCACACACACACACACACACAAACACACACACACACACACACATATTTCTCTTCTATATGTATCTAAAATGTGTATAATAATAATTAAAGGAGTAATATAAAATTTGAGAGAAGTACATGGGCAGAGTTGTAGGTGCCATGAGAAAGGTGATGTTAAATATGCAAGTCTCATATAAAATTCTTCAATAAATAAAATTAGAAAGAAAAAGAAAAACAGAATGTTAAGTTGAAGACAACAAATTAAGAACACTAAAGCCAGATTGTATATTACACAGAAAAGGATGTGCTCAGAATGATTTCCTCATGCTGTTTCAAGTTTCTTCCAAAACACATAGGTACCAGGACAATTCCAACAAGATCTTCGAACACTATTCTGAGAACAATAAAATGGCATATCCGTTGTCAAAATCCTTAAAAACCTAGTATTTCTAACAAGTCAGCTCATAAGAAAGCTTTGAAGTATTTGACATTTCTCAAGAGGCTCCCAGATAATTGCAGAAAGGGAACGGAAGGAATGTAGAAGCCAGAGGCGATACATGAATACAGGATAACAATCTTTTGGATACCTCAGTACAAGTATACAAAACAGCATAGAGAGGTTTTGATAGTACTTTCTTTATATTTGCAAGTCCAAGACAAATAATTTGGATCATAGAATTGGTAATTTGGCATACAATCCAACTAAGAACCGTGGAGCGCTGCTCACCACGCCTCCAGTATGCGTACTATTCCTTAGAATCCAGTTCACGAGCTTCAGGCAAGGGGCTGAAACACACACAGAGACAGACAGTCAGTCACACGGACCCCGAATCACTGGTACAAAGCCCTTATTTAATAGCACCGTGGAGGCTTAAATACCTAGCAGTCAATGGCCAACAGGTGATAATCACATCCTCTGATCCTCTAGGGAAGGCACAGCTTTTAGTAACTCCAATTAGAAGGCTCTAGACAGAGAAGAGCAGCTGAAGGCCAGGACTCCAATTGGTCCCCAAAATGGAGCTTTTGGCATTTATTGGCTTTACAAAGAACTTCCTCAAAAAGTTCTTTACAAAGAACTTCTAACACCATCCCCATTTTTAATATATTATTGTCTTCATTTACTTCCCCATTTCTTGTCAAGTTTAGCAAAATTCTTCAATATATTAAACCTTGTTTTGTACCCAATATTATTCTTCTGTCCTGTATTCCCACCAGAATGATTACTTTCTCATAGATATGGATAGTTATCAATAAGTTTTAAACATTTAATTATGTATTTCAGTCTGTTCATAGCAGCATACAATTGAATATTTTATATATATCTGATAATTTGTAATGTAATATTAAATGAAGTCTTATGTACTGCTTCCATTAGCATCTCCATTTTTCTTAAATGAAATAATTGATTAGAAGACATGTGTCTCAAAGGTTTCTTTTTTTTATTTCTAATAAAAGTGACATAAACCAGACCAGATCATTATTTGGGGTTGTCATCATTCATTTGTTGCCAATCAAGGTTCCATAAACTTGAAGCAGCTGTTCAAATCGCTTTCACACTCGGCAGTGAGGTTTTATTTGTGCACATTCGTGCACTAGTGCACTGCTAACTCCCCCGCCCCTTATTCATTCATTCTGGGTACTAGATAGGTCCAGAATCCTTGGAGACAATTCCACTTCAGTTATTTCACTTAAGAAAATTCCTCACAATCATACCACAGGCCAACATTATCTAATCAGTTTTCCATTGAATAGCACTTCCCAGGTTTTTCTGTATAGTGTCAAGCAGAAAATTAAGAGTAACTCTTATAGCAAGGTGTTTTATTTTTGTTTTTAACTTTGAAATTGAAATTTTACTGTGCCTACAAATTGGCACTACTTAATTTTCAAGGGATTTTTTTTTAAATTAAGTTGGCCCTCAAGGTAAATGCCAAAATGTGTTTAAAATTATAGTAGCAATGAATTTTATCTTCTAGAAAAAATATCCAAAAGGGATGTTCCTATAGTTTCTTGAATTTAAAGTTATTGAAAACAGTTTTATTTTATTTTCTATTTCCCTTTTCTGTATAATGTGTACCACAAAATTATTATCTAATTTGCAATCTCTCACTTAGATCTTGACAAGATACATTCTGTGAGATTTCAGTTTTAAATTGATTTAGCATCGTGATAGTTTAAAACTTAGTGTCTCATCAGAAAAATTATCCATTATGATCAAGTAGGCTTCATCCCAGAGATGCAGGGCTGGTTCAACATACACAAATCTATCAATGTAATCCACCATATAAATAGACTGAAAGAAAAAAAACAATGATCATTTCATTAGATGCGGAAAAAGCATTCGACAAAATTCAACACCCCTTTATGATAAAGGTCTTGGAGAGAATAGGGATACAAGGGTCATACCTAAATATAATAAAAGCTATCTACAGCAAACCGACAGCTAACATTAAATTAAATGGAGAAAAACTCAAAGCCATCCCACTAAAATCAGGAACAAGACAAGGATGTCCACTCTCTCCATACCTCTTCAATATAGTGCTTGAAGTTCTAGCAATAGCAATAAGACAACATAAGGGGATCAAGGGGATTCGTATTGGAAAGGAAGAAGTTAAGCTTTCGTTATTTGCAGATGACATGATAGTATACATAAGCGACCCCAAAAATTCTACCAAAGAACTCCTACAGCTGATAAACACCTTTAGTAGCGTGGCTGGATACAAGATCAACTCCAAAAAATCAGTTGCCTTCCTATACACTAAGGATAAGGAAACAGAGAGGGAAATCACAGAAGCATCACCTTTCACGATAGCCACAAAGAGCATAAAATATCTTGGGGTAACCCTGACCAAGGAAGTGAAAGATCTATTTGACAAGAACTTCAAGTCTTTGAAGAAAGAAATAGAGGAGGACACCAGAAAATGGAAGGACCTCCCTTGCTCTTGGATTGGGAGGATCAACATAGTAAAAATGGCAATTCTACCAAAAGCAATCTATAGATTCAATGCAATCCCCATCAAAATCCCATCAAAATTCTTCACAGATCTGGAGAAGACAATAATCAACTTTATATGGAAAAACAAAAAACCCAGGATAGCCAAAACAATCTTATACAATAAAGGAACGTCTGGAGGCATTACCATCCCTGACTTCAAACTCTATTACAGAGCTACAGTATTGAAAACAGCTTGGTATTGGCATAAAAACAGAGAAGTCGACCAATGGAATCGAATAGAAGACCCTGACTTTAACCCACAAACATATGAACACCTGATTTTCGATAAAGGAGCTAAAAGTATACAATGGAAAAAAGAGAGCATCTTCAACAAATTGTGCTGGCAAAACTGGATGTCAATCTGTAGAAGAATGAAAATAGACCCATATCTATCACCATGCACAAAACTCAAGTCCAAGTGGGTGAAAGACCTCAATATCAGTCCAAACACACTGAACCTGATTGAAGAGAAAGTGGGAAGTACTCTACAACACGTGGGCACAGGAGACCACTTCCTACGTATAACCCCAGCAGCACAGACAGTAAGGGCCTCATTGAATAAATGGGACCTCCTGAGACTGAGAAGCTTCTGTAAAGCAAAGGACACTGTTGCTAAGACAGAAAGGCAACCCACTGACTGGGAGAAGATCTTCACCAACCCCACAACTGACAAAGGTCTGATCTCCAAAATATATAAAGAACTCAAGAAACTAGACCGTAAAAGGCTAATCAACCCAATTATAAAATGGGGCACTGAGTTGAACAGAGATCTCTCAACAGAAGAAGTTCAAATGGCCAAAAGACACCTAAGGTCATGCTCAACTTCCTTAGCGATCAGGGAAATGCAAATCAAGACAACTTTAAGATACCATCTTACACCTGTCAGAATGGCAAAAATCAAAAACACCAATGATAGCCTTTGCTGGAGAGGTTGTGGAGAAAGGGGTACACTCATCCATTGCTGGTGGGAATGCAAACTTGTGCAACCACTCTGGAAAGCAGTGTGGAGGTTTCTCAGGAAATTTGGGATCAACCTACCCATGGACCCAGCAATACCACTCTTGGGAATATACCCAAGAGAGGCCTTATCACACAACAAAAGTATATGCTCTACTATGTTTATAGCAGCATTGTTTGTAATAGCCAGAACCTGGAAACAACCTAGATGCCCTTCAATTGAAGAATGGATGAAGAAAGTATGGAATATATACATATTAGAGTACTACTCAGCAGTAAAAAACAAGGACTTCTTGAAGTTTGCAGGCAAATGGATGGAAATAGAAAACACCATCCTGAGTGAGGTAAGCCAGACCCAAAAAGAGGAACATGGGATGTTCTCACTCATATTTGGTTTCTAGCCATAAATAAAGGACATTGAACCTATAATTCGGGTTCTTAGAGAAGCTAAATAAGAAGGAGAACCCAAAGAAAATCATATAGGCATCCTCCTGAATATTAAACTTCATCAGGCGATGAAAGGAGACAGAGACAGAGACCCACATTGGAGCACCGGACTGAAATCTCAAGGTCCAAATCAGGAGCAGAAGGAGAGAGAGCACAAGCAAGGAACTCAGGACCGCGAGGGGTGCACCCATACACTGAGACAATGGGGATGTTCTATCAGGAACTCACCAAGGCCAGCTGGCCTGGGTCTGAAAAAGCCTGGGTCAAAACTGGTCTCGCTGAACATAGCGGACAAGGAGGACTACTGAGACCTCAAGAACAATGGCAACGGGTTTTTGATTCTACTGGACCTATTGGTTTCGTGGGAGCCTAGGCAGTTTCGTGGATGCTCACCTTACTAGACCTGGATGGAGGTGGGTGGTCCTTGGACTTCCCACAGGGCAGAGAACCCTGATTGCTTTTTGGGCTGACGAGGGAGGGGGACTTGATTGGGGGAGGGGGAGGGAAAGGGGAGGGAAAGGGGAGGCGGCGGTGGGGAAGAGACAGAAATCTTTAATAAATAAACAAATAAATAAAAAAAACTTAGTGTCTAGTTTAGTAGCAACTTTTAGAAGTAGGATGATGCAAGATATGAGAAACACTGTCCAGTCTTGGCGTGTGTTATGTACATAATCCACGTGAACCCTTTTATCATAATGAATATAATGATATGGTCCAAAAAGCACTCGATTTTGTCAATCACTGCATCAGCACTCAGACATTGATTTTTAATTTGTAAATTATTTTGATAAAATGATGTTTAGACAGTATATTTCATGAATTATTCATAATTGATTTTCAAAAATGAAATTATTCTTAACATGTGCTACTCACAAAAATTGAAAAATGCAGCATACTAATCAAAGTACATTTTGTAAATGTATCATGTTTTCATTATCTATTATGTGAGAAACTGAGGGAGGGGAAGACTTTTGGGCTCATGTGGGTTTACTTGGACTGAAGCATCAAACACAGGGCCTGCATGGATCTCACCCATGTCCTCTGTGTATACACTATGGCAGTTAGTTTGGTATTTTTGTAGGACTGGGACTACTTACTCCCTGTGGGAGCAGGCGTGTCTGGAACACTTTTGCTGGCTCTTCAAACTCTTTTCCTTCAGTTGAGTTGTCTTGGCTGGCTTTTGTGTGACGGTTTTACCTTGCCTTACCATATTTGTTTTGCTGTATTTTGGTTTCTGTCTCTTGGAGGACTATTCTTTTCAGGTAGGATATGGAGATGGAGTGGATCCCAGAGAGATGAAGGTGATGGGGAGATGGGAGGAGAGGAGGGAAGGGAAACTGGTCAGTATCTATTGTATGAAACAAATCTATTTTCAAT
This sequence comes from Alexandromys fortis, assembly GCF_014885135.2. NCBI lineage: Eukaryota > Metazoa > Chordata > Mammalia > Rodentia > Cricetidae > Alexandromys > Alexandromys fortis. Next base: position 11,824,492 of record NW_026067928.1, read on the forward strand.
TAAGAAAATATAGACAGATTACTTTAAAAGGTTCAATAAAACATTGAGACTAAACATTAAATAAATAAATTGCAGTAGGAGGCTGCTTGTTTGTTCCTGGCTTCTCAGCCCCGAAATAATCACACAAAAACCATATTATTTGCAATACTGTTTTTGTTGAGGAGCATCTTGTTTGTTTCTAGGTTCTGGCTATAACAAATAATGCTACTATAAACATAGTTGAACAAATGTCTTTGTAGTATGATTGAGCATCTTTTGGATATAAACCCAAGGTTGGTATTGCTTGATCCTGAGGTATGTTGATTTCCAATTTTCTGAGAAACTGCCATACTGATTTCCAAAGAGGTTGGATAAGTTTGCATTCCCACCAGTAATGGGTGAGTGTTCCCCTTACTCCATATCCTGTCAAGCATAAGATATCATTAGTGTTTATGATTTTAGCCATTCAGACAGTTGTAAGATGGTATCTCAGAATTATTTTGTTTTGTATTTTCCTAATGGCTAATGATGTTGAACATTTCCTTACATGTCTTTCGGTCATTTGAGATACTTCTGTTGAAAATTCTCTTTGTTCTCAATCCTACTTTGTAGTTGGATTATTTGGAATTTTGATGTCTAATTTCCTGAGTTCTTTATATATTTTGGAGATCAGTCCTCTGTCTGATATGGGGATTGGTGAAAATATTTTCCCATTCAGTAGACTGCCTTTTCATCTTATTGACTGTGTCTTTTGCTTTACAGAATTTTCTCAGTTTCAGGACATCTACCTATTTATTGTTGCTCTCAGCTTCTGTGCACGTGTGCACATGGCACTTTTTATACTACAGAAGAAAAATCAGAGGGCTTGAACTTGGAACTTACTAAAGACAACTTGCATGTTATCTCTCCCATGAGAGAGATTAAATTTATGTGGAAATGCAAACTTATCCTCTAGTGAGAACATAGGATATTTAGATATTCTACACACTGGAACTGACATAAATGACTGTATAATGGTAAATCCTCACGCATATCAAGAGAATTATACTGTCTCTTATTTTTAGGGTAGAAAGGTAATTTGTTATCCTTTAATATAGAGGATGTGGATTGTTTGTCTTGAAAACCTTGCCAATACAGAAAAACAAGCATTTGTTACATGTAAGGGCATTGATTAAAAACTCTGTAGGATTAAATTATAACAAAACAACAGTGTTGAACTTAACATAGAAGATGCTTCAAATATTTTGACTTAAGATGGTAGGAGGCATAATACTCATAAAATTATATTTTTCAAAATGTAGTTAAGGACTATCATCTATTTCTACTGATACAAGAATAATTATCCATCTTTAAATAAATTAACAATCTCCAGTCCAAACAAAATGTTTATTAAATATATTTCTAGTTTGGAAGATATGAACAATCTTTCAGTTTCTAAGTAATGCCTGTACAGTGTTTTGACTTTCAAAACAAAGACTCTCATTAATTACCTTGGACTTTAAATGGACAAATGCAGCAAGTTAGTCCATATTGGAAAAATCTTTAAAATACAACAGGGAAGAAACTCCCAGTGGATAAATCTTTGAATAGTACATTTGGCTGTTTATTCTCTGTGGAAAGCAAAATAGGTTCTCTGGGATTGTGTGTTGTTGTCTGTCTTTCTTTGCTTTATGTCTAAACCTGCTTAAGAATGAGCACATACTATATTTGTATGGTGTATACCTCACTCAATATGATGTTTGCTAGTTCCATCAAATTGCTTGCAAATGTCAAGATGTCATTACTGTTTTCTGACACGTATACTGTAGTAACTATAATGTCTTTTATATTTTTCTATGATGTTACAATTATTCCTCAAAGGATCCTATATACTTTTGTTTTTATTAATTACTAGATATTTCCCATGTTCATTGTTAATGTTATTTAAATTATACTTTCTGATTTTTTAATCACATTCTTATGTCAAGAGTCTCTGAACTGCTCATTTGTTCTAGTTTTCTTCTGATTTGCTTTACATCCAGTATTTGTAATAAAATCATCCATAATGATGACAATTTCCTCTTTTTTTTTGCTACTTATTTACTCCCTGATCTTGTGGTAAGAGAGACTCCATCTCAAATGGTTTCAGCGGAAAGCTGCTTAATGCTTCATATTTCCATATTTTTAGGGAATATTTTAGGCTTTTTTATAAAGTGCGGTATCTGTTATGAGTTATGTGAAATATACTTGTTACTGTGATAAATAAATAATCTCATTTTTGGTTTAAAAAAGAAAAAAAAAGAAAAAATAACTAGATTTATACTAATTCAGTTTATACTGAACGATAAACTACAATTAATAGTGTGGCTGGCTGGCTAGATGTTTGGAAAAAAATAATTTTGAAAGCTGGTGACAGAAGAAGAAGAAATGGAAAAGCAAATCAGTGGTTTCATCTATAGGAATGCATCAACCTTACCAAACCTGTTTCATTTTATGGCAGCTAAAACGGGCACTACCCTTTCAACGATTCTGGTAAAGCAGCAGCCAGATAAAATAAGTGTAAATTGGCAGGCAGTTTCCTTGGGGGAGGAATGGCAGTTGTCCCTTCATTTTATGAATGACGATTTGTATTGATTATGGTAAATGGAATAATTGAAACAAAAACAAGTATCATGTTAAAGACAGCCATAATGTTTACCCAAGGTGCATGCTGAATCTTGCCAATTGTTGAAGGTCACACTGGTGGCCATCCCTCAAGTGCTACTCCACAAAGCAATAGAGTTAATTTTAAATCACTCTGTAAATTTTACTAGTGCACAGGGATTTAGTTTGCCATTGTGAATCTGTTCTGTCTGTCTCTCCCATTTAAGTGTGGAGTCTCTCACCCCCATCCAAAAGTAACAAGACCTATACAAAGGTGTGTCATCCCATCTAAATGTGGCAAGATACACAAAGCATCCACAGAAACAACAAAAATAAGTAGGAAACAAGAGAGTCATGGCATTTTCATTATTTTGTTGTAATGTGTATGGCTAAATATAGCCTTGAATGTTACAAAAATTCAGCAGTAGTTGACTTCATTTTGTTACTAGAACAAGAGATTGTTGCTTTCTATGGACTAGAAAGCCCATTTTTTTCCTGTTAAATTAGTAAGGGAAATTGAGGGTATAATTATAGGAAAATTAGAAAAGATAAAGGGTTTTGTGCTGTCTCTACCTCATGCATCAATTAATTCAATAAACATTTATCAGAGCATTACATTCAAGCTTCAAAGATTCCCTCCTTCTGCTTCAAACAAAAGGTTACCCAGCATGCTCACTAAAATGATTTAACTCCCTCAGGGTGCATTCACTTGGTAATGGTAAGGTTATTTGAAAATATGGTTCCCTGATAATTGAAGTAGTTGCTCTAAACCAGATATTTAAATTTATCTGTTGTTCACAATGTAACTGTGCCACAAATACATGACTAAGTGACTTTTACATAATTCACATGATTATTAATGTTTCCTCATCAACTTACTTTTTTATTTTCTATGTGTAATTAGTGAAAAATGCACACATAATATTATCTAGAATTGTTTCTATATTTAAAATCAATCACAATTGGTTGTTCTGGTTTTTTTTTGCTGTAATTTTGGTATTTTTTTTTCTTTTTTTTCTGGACTATTGTTTTTCATATTCAAAGAATCACAGAATGTGTGGTTTGGGAGTTAACAATGATAGCTATCTTTGCAGTTTTGGATAGGTGAGTGTATGAACTATATAATATGTAAGGTAAAAGAAAAGGTATCTAATATCAGGTAAGTAGGTAGGAAGGTAGATATAGATAATAGATCAATAGATGATAGATAGATAGATAGATAGATAGATAGATAGATAGATAGATAGATAAGATAGGAAGTAGATGATGATGAAGTGATGAAGAAGATAGATGATAGACACATGAAAGATTCATAGATAAGTAGCTAGACTTACAGAGAGACAGATAGAGAGATAAATAAATAGATGGTAGATTATAGACAAATAGCAATATTTCATCAAATCAAGTGCTCAAACTGTCAAAAACTGACTAAAGAATTCCCATGACACTACTGGCAGACATTGATAATATAGAGTCCTAAGCAGAGCAGGCTTCCAAAGAAAGGACTACTTTTTGAAAAAGAAATAACATCATCAAATCAGAGACTCACAACATGCAAAAAAGCCCATTTAGGACATTGAGTCAGTCAACACTATTATCCAATTGAGACTGCTCTCCTTGACTCAACTTCCCATGGCTCGTTCCCACTGTATACTTCTTTATTCTAGGTAATAAACAATAGTATTAAAATTCGTACATGGTTTATGTTTCTCAAGGGTACAATGTTTACAATAGGCTGTTTCACTGTTCTCTTCACTGCCTGTCTTGGTGTCTGGAGGTCCAGTACATTGCCAGAAATTAGGCGATGAAAGACATTATTAACAGACTTGACTATGAACAGAGAAGACAAGCTCCAACTCTGGAGACAGCTTTGCTTTGAACTTGCACAGCACATTGGAAATTTCTACATAAACTATGTTGCAATGTAGTGTCTGCTTGTATTTCCAATTTAACCTAAGGCTCTTATCTATTAAACTGATACTGAACTGTTACTAAGTTACTGGTATTATATAGAAAATATAGTCTTATAAGTATATAAAACAGGTATCATGATTAATGTTGTCAACTTAATTGGACTTAGCAGAATGGAAAAAACTAAACTCTATGAATACATTCAAACATGATTGCAATTTTTAAGTTTTCACTCATTGAACACTTGCTGTTTCTTATTTAATGGACTGAGGTCACAATGCATCATCCCTGAACTAGGAATCATGCTCATATTAAAAACAAGGGGAAAAAAAGAAAATTATACTAAGAATTATTTCATGATTAAGTCTATCCACTGTGTAACACAGTAAATTTCTGCAAACTTCCTTCAATAATTCAGACATCAAGACTTTTGGGGCAATAAGGGATTGAAAAATGTGAAACCTATGACCTAGAAGACTGTCTGGGTTTCATTCTCCAATAAAGAATTCTATTGTAGGACAAAAAGGAACAATTATTTTTACATATAAAATTAGGTTTGAAAACAAGAAATACATTTGGTTTAATCTTAATCTAAATATGTCTATATTCGTGCTATATTTAGAAAAGAAAACAGCTCTATTAAGTTAGAATATAATAAAAACATACTCTAATTTATTGGGCATTTTGTATGTGTATATATATATAATCTACATATTACATAGTTTCAAAGCTCGTACCATTTTTGCTCTATTCTAAAATCCTTTATTATAGAATTGCTCTGCATTCAAATTTTGTTTTTATTTGCAGTCTGTGTATCACCAGTTTTATTATCATTGAATGATTACATACATTAAAATTGCCTAGATTGCTATCTGAATTTTTTTATTATTGCAATGTAAGTTGAGAAAAGCAAAATACTTTTGTGTATTTTTGATCACCATTTTCGACATAACAATACAAAATAAATGGTAGAATGAGTTAATTGTACAAAATAGATTGCATTTTTATGTGAGGTTATTATGGACATTGACACTGTTATCTATTTCTCCTGCATCTATTATAGTACACTAAGGATCAGGAATTAAAACAAAAACAAAGAACAAAGAAAACTATAGTTTTACAAAGTACCTTTAAGTAAATTTCATTATAGATAATTTTTTTATATTTCAGAATTTCTTCTGAATAGGAGCCCAGATCATTACACTGGCTATTTGGAAAGAAAGAAAATGATTAAACTTTTATATTGATAAAGTGTCCTGTGTATGGAATGTTATAATAGTACTGTGAATTATTGCACTGTGCTAGCAATCATGTGCTAGCACATGGAAAATAATTCAGCACATGGCTTCTATAGTCAGGAAAGGCCAATAGGAGAGATAAAAGCTCTATAAACATGAGCAGAAAAAAATAATTAAAAGCAATTCTCACAACAATATTTCTAAACCATTTTGTACTAAAAATTGTAAAACTCATTTTATCCATATTATTACCTGAGACTTTATGAGGCACATTATTGTATATAATAAAGAGCTAACTGTCTGCCAAATATTTTCAGAAAAAAATACTCATTTGTTTTAAAAACGTTGACTTATATTGTGTTTAAATTTTATGTAATAAGTTTATATGAATACTGAAATAAAGAATAATACTGTATAATAATCAAAGCTGCCAATATTAGTAGAGATAAAAAAATCAGTTACTAAATAACCAATGGTACTCACGGCATACAGAGGGGAATCCCACATTACTTTTGCCTTTGTAACACTTAGAAAATTTCACTACATATTTCTATCACATTTTTTTCACGTGTGAGTCTGAAATGAGCACCCAGATTATCCTTTGGATTTACTATTGTGATTAGTAATGCAATGTGATTAATAAATAGGAGAGCAGAGGCATTGTTTTGACATGTTGCTTTCATTTCCTTTGTATATACACACATACCCAGAAATAGGATAGCTGGATGTCCTAGTCAGTGTTTTAACAGAAAGCATTTGAGTTCGGCTTGCTTGAAGTTTTAGGTTTTAGTGCATTATTAGAACAGGGGGAAGTATGGTGGCACACTGTTTGACATAGTCCTGGAGAAGGATCTCAGAGTGCTACATCTGGATCAAAGGGAAGCAGAAAAAGACAGCCAATGGGCCTGTCTTGAGCATTTGTAACCACAAAGCCCACCCACAGTGTCACACTTCTTCCAACAAGGCCACTCCTCCTAACCCTTTCAATACTGCTATTCTTTAGGCATTTTAAAAAATATGAGCCTATGGGGAATCTTGTTATTCAAACCATGACTCTGAGGGATACAGTAGCTGTATTTTTAGCTTAAGGGCTCTACTTCTTGTTCTCTAATATGTTTATATTGATTTAAGTTTATAATCTTGACAGAATTGTCTAAGTGTTTTGCTCTTAAAACTTCACCTCCAGCATATATTAGATTTGCATTCTCAATCGTAATTACGGGAAAGGACTCAGATAATATGTTCCAGTGGTACTGATGGCATATGCATGGTTGCTGATAATACACCACCTGAATTTATAACCAACTTGCTTAAGCTACCAAAAGCTCTCAAGATAAACCGCTATCTGAATTCACCAAAAGAGCTATGGCTTGGGTGTCAAGAACATCTACAATTACAATAAGAATCTGTCCAGACTTTCCTACCAAGAATGAAAATCAAGCTATAAAGGTGTCAGTTACACAAAAAATGCCTGTAAAATGACTTTCAAAAAAAGTTAAATTCTTCACTCACTCTGGGGGGTTATAGTAACCCTCTATAACAACTCTGGTGATGGTTGCACATATTTATGAAAAGAGCTAATGTCATTAATGTGAGTAATATTAATGAGTAAATTATACAATATATAAATGGTATCTCTATGAAGCCACTGTTGTTTAAATGCAAGAAGGAATTTTTCTCAATAAATATTGTCCTTACTTTCTATAATTGATATATATTAAGTAAAATTAAATTTTAAAATTCTATCAGAAAAAAAAGATAGATGCCAATAATGTAAAATATTATTTAATCTCCCTGCTACGTCTTGATGGTTCCAGTCATTTAACTGAGATGGGTAACTCTACAGCAAGCATGAAAAATAAATCTATGCATGAGAAAACCATCTACACAAAAACTAGAGTTGTGATGACCCAGACTAATAAATAGTTCCTGAGAAAATGCAATCTCTGAAATGATAGCTAAATGTTATCACAAATTATGTACTCCTGACCATACAACTCACAAATTATGTCTTGAAGATTGAGATCATTATCTTCCATTCCAACTTTTCAATTTATATTTGGAATCTTAATTTCTGAGAATATTCCTTACATATAATTCAGGAGTATTAACCTTGCTATCCCCTATGTATTTATATCACCTTCACTTACACAGTTTATTTTGTCAGTAGTAATTAACATATTTTTATTATTACAATATTGGATAAGTAAATCTTAGAATTAGATTAGTTTAAAAAAATAAAATATATAAAACCCAATGTCATACTGTTTAAGGAAGTGTAAACACTGTATCCACATGTGTAATAATACTATATAACATTTTTCAAAAGAATTGAAACATTACATCAAATGTTTGCACTTCTCTTCTTTGCCATTTTTCATCAATAAATTTCTTTCATTTGGTTATATCCAAAAGATTTTCTGCATTTTTGACTTTTAATGATATTACTTTTTACCTATTTGTACATATGCTATGTACATATCATTTATCCCTCTCTTTTGTCGTCCCAACCCATTCTGGTCACCCACACTCTCAATCAGTCTTAGCCTACTTTTTGTTGTTTTCATGTAGGCATAGACAACTCTGTCTAAATTGTATATATTATAAAGTATAGATAATATATAATATAAAACATATAATATATATATATATATATATATAATTTCAGTGCTGTAAAGTTATTTTGAGTAATCATTTATGGAGCTCAATCTAGAAAACTTTGATTCTCAATCTCTTGTCAGTTATTAATGGCTTATCACTTTTCAACTATAGATAAGGACTTATGAGATTTATCTAACCATGTTGCCATGTTGTTTTATGTTGTCATTTTTCAGGTAGTGCTCGGGCAACCATACTGTTAATTTTGTATGTGACACTTCCCTGTCACTTATAGAAGACCTATTCTGGCAGCAGACATCCCCCTTCTTATTTGTAAAATTTAAGATTATTGTAATCACCACAATTTTATCTATTCTACTTTTTGCCCAGGTAATACTTGTAACAGTTTGTTCTTAAATCATATATTCTAAGTTTCAATTAAGTCTGATATAAAAATAGTGTGCAAATAAAACTGCAAAAATCTGTTAAAATTATTCATTTCAGAAAAGAATTAATGGAAATTCATAACTTACTACTAAATCAGCTCTTAATAGTCAACACTGTGAGGTTATGTCATAGCACAATTGTGGTTGTACATTTACACACAATTATTACATATTTAAATTTAACTATAATAGTTTAAAGTAGATTTTTTAACATTAAGAATATTTCCATATAAGGAAAAAACATGTGAGAGTGTAAGAGACTAGTCATTGGTCAGAGTCCTCAAAGGCAGGGACACAGATAAGGGTGGGATATCTTCCTAAGAGAACGGACTATTTAATCAGAATTTCTAGTCATTGTTTTAGATATTATTATTACTATTTTTACTGTTATTATTATTATTTTTCTGTTTGCTAGTTTTAGACAAGCAAACAGAAACATTTTGATGTGTTTGGGTCATATCAATCTCTGTCTTTATTTCCTAGAAACCCTGGATCTTCCCTGCACATCCCCCTCCCAACTTTATGATATCTTCCTCAGTCAGTGCTGCCCTTATGCATATAACTGTAGTGTATCAACCACAGGAAAACGGTCTAATTAATATAGTCCACACTGCTGAAGAAAAATAAGTTTTGGTCCTAAGCAGTCATCCAAACTCATCCAAACATGGCTAGGTTTTGGATTTGTGAGCTCCTCTACATTCCATGCTGAAGTGATTTTTATTTTATTTATTTATTTATTTATTTTTATTTATTTATTTTTTTGTCAGCGAGGGATTCTTGTCTTGCTTCCTCTTTGCCTGGATGTTGACAGCAGACTGACTCTTTCCTCTTTCCAGAATTCCCCTACTCTCCTCACCCTGCCTCTACTTCCTGCCAGGTCACTCCCTCATACTTTCTGCCTGGCTACTGGCTAATCAGCATTTTATTAAAATACAAGTGACAGGGTACAAACCTCTTTCCGGCAGCACTTCCCTCTTTTTTTCTTTCCAAAACAAGAACTCTGAATTGAATCTCTTTTGTTTAGCTTTTCTCCTGACCATTATCCATAACAACTTGTAACTAAAAGGGTTAGGATAGATTGTCAGATCTTCTGGATCAGTATAACAGGTGTTATTAAACTGCCTGATATTGATTCTGAGAAGGAAACTCAGGTCCAGTTCAAGAACAGCAAGTGCTCTCAGCTGCTGTACATATCTATGTCCCCAAAACAGACATACAAAACTTTTACTTTTTATCTTTGAATTTACAACTTATTGTTGTAAACCATTATAAATATTATAAATGGATGTTTTTTGGAGAACAGTATATTTCTTTTATTCTCTTTCTCTTCGTAGTATGAAAAACCAATTGAACAAACGTGATTGATAACATATTTTTATTTCTTTTGAGTTCAGGATCAAGAATAGAGATTACAGGCACAAAATCTACTCAATATAGGAGCTTCAATATCCTATCATAGGTTATTGGGAAAGAATCCTTTAGCTTCATCTCACAGGAGATGTGCACAGATCATTGCTAGAGAACGGAAGGACAAATATCCTACTTCCTTGGATACACATAGTCACTTAATAGCTGCCTGGGGAGAAAAAAAATGAAATTAGTTTGATCACTAAAATGAATGAATGAACAAATAAATTAATAATACATTGAAGAGATTAGAAAAAGAATAAATTACCTTAAGAGGGTGGTGAACAGGAGATTTAGAATGTAATTGATTGAATGAGAATGGCCTCAAAGACTCTTATGTTTGGAAAATTGGTTCACACGTTGTGTAACTATTTGAAAAAGATTAGGCGATATCACCTCGTGGTTCAACATTTGAGCTGTCAGATGTTTCTACTGCCATGTTTTTCTCTGCCTCCATGGACTCTAACACCATAACCCAAACAATAAAATTTCTCTAGGTTGAGCTGTGCTGTTACAGCTATGGAAGAATATCCAAAACAAGGGTATATTTTGACAATATATAATCCCATGTATATATGAAAATTCAATAGATGGTCAGTATTTTTATATTAACAATACACGTTAATAAAAATATATGGATTTGCACATCTTGCAACTACCTAGTTTTATAATTCTTTGGCAATATTACCCTTTGCTTTCGTTACTTTAATACATAAATTTCGTTCACACTGAACTTTATGTGTGTATATATATATCTTTTTTTTTGAGACAGGGTTTCTCCGTAGCTTTTTTGGTTCCTGTCCTAGAACTAGCTCTTCTAGACCAGGCTGGCCTCAAACTCACAGAGATCCGCCTGTCTCTGCCTCCCGAGAGCTGGGATTAAAGGCGTGCACCACCAAAGCCTGGCTTTATATAAATCTTTTAAGCTAATACAAGTAACCTCAATAAAGACTTGGCATTGATTTTCTTTTTTCATTTCAAATTAGGAGTACATGAACCTTCTTATCTTTCACAAACATTTATTCTTAAAAGTTTATAGGATTAACATTAATTCAAAAGATAGAGAAATCATAAGCCAATGGCTTGAATCTCCTGAAAAATGTTTTCAAACAAATTTTGTCATTATAGTTAATACATCACAGTATATAATTTTTAGATAATATATACATCACAGTATATAATTTTTTAAAGAAAACTTATAGATTCAAATCTATTTTGTATTTTTTCTGCCTTTTACCTTCTTTATAGCTTCCATTAAATAAATATATTTTTCTCTGAAATGCATCTGTTAGATTGGGAAAATACTGATTTTACTGAACTGTGTTATTCCTTAATACTAGTTTTATATAATATTATTTGTTTTTCTTAACTTTCTTCTATTTTTAATACCAAAGTGTGTAACGGCGTAAGCGAATGCAGACAGATTGTCAAAATATAGACAGCTTTAATGGAGGAATAGACTTACAGAACCACTGTTCCCGTGGAGACCAGGAAAGCAGAAGAGAGCGCTGGGAGCACGCTCACCAATTTTATAGGAGAACTTTAGCCTGAGGCGAACACGCCCCCTAAGGGGTGGGACTTATCCCTACAAAAGTGAACTCAAGTATGAACAATAATCTGAACTTCCAAACAATAAATACAAATATTTCTCTTCTTTATAAAAACATATGCAGAGTGTATATAAGAGAGAGGACAGAGTATTGGAGTAAGACAGAAAGAGAGACAGAGACTAAGATATATGTTAAAATACTATTTTGCATTATTTTTTTCCCACAATGGCTTGAAAATTCTTTACAATAAAATACAACTGTTAAAAGAATTCTCGTATCTGCCTGTAGATATGTACTAGTGTTTGTAAACTCTACACCATCAACAATCACCTAGAAAGAGGAAATTTTAGCAGAAGTATTGTCTCCATCAGATTAGCCTGTGGTAATAATGTCTGTGAATCATTCTGTGGATTAGTGATTAATACTGGGAGTTACCCATCTACTGTGGGCTATGGCACACCTAGTCATGTGGCTTCTGTTGAATGAAAAAAGTTGAGGAAGCATGGGAATGTAGTACATGCATTTGACAGCATCCCTCCATCTCTCTTTTCAGCTCTTTCTCCTATGTGGTTTTCCTTGGCTTACTGGGATGATGTCAGTGATGATGGGCTGTCACCTAGAAACCAAATGAACCCTTTCAAGCAAAGGTTGGTTTTGACAAGTATTTTATCAGAACAATAAAATGTAAAATAGGATACTTTGAATGTAATATAAAATGACCTGTTTTATTTACAATGACATGAATATATCTATATTTAAAATAATAAACTATTGAAATATAAAATCAGGAAAGTAGAATTAACATATAAAAATTTGCACTTATTTTAGATTCAGCCTTACATTATTGAGATGAAGATTGTTTTATACATTTGCATACATTATTTATTTTTGAAATAAAATGCATGACCATCTATTAATGAAACTACAATGATCCAATTTTATAAATCAAAAGATCTCAAGTACAATTGTAGCATTTACTTTGTTTTGAAATTTAATTCTCTGTCAACTTTAGAGAGTTGTTAAAACTTTATTTTTTATGAAAGTTAAAAAATTGTATAAGGTACAGCTAAAATTGTTTCTCTTCTTCTAGTCTGATTTCACCATGCTCAATTGCTTTTATTATTATATTTGAACTTGGAAAAGATCAAGGTAATTTGAAAATTGAACACCATCTAACTTTCTACATATCCTGAAAAGAAATAAGACTTTTGCTCTGTTGGAATTGAGAATGGAGATATAGTGTGTGCTAAAACAGTTTCTTATCCTCTAAAATATTTACAGATATCAATTTTGGTTTCATAGTGTTTTTGTACTCGGTATAAATATTTGATGCTATATGAGGCATCAAATCCCAGTCATGCAAACATTTTATTCTCCTTGTCATATTCTATTGCCTGAACTGAAATGCTATACTTTTTCAAAATTTCTTACAATTTTACAGCATGATCTATTTGTTGTTCTTAAGTAGAAATTCAGCAATAAAGGGTTTGGCAAAATACCAATGTTTCTATTCTTTTACAAGAATAATTCCTTGTGACTGACTTCCTTCTTCAACATTTTAATCCCTCTGCATAAGTATCTCAGTTTTGGGACAAAGCTAAATTTATGTAGATGTTATATTAAAGATTAAAAACATTTTAAAGTAAAGATTTGTGTTGAATTAGAAATTTTTTTATATGTTATAGCTTCCATGTCCAGTTGTGCAGCAAGATTCTGTTCTAAGAATTCTATTTCACTCATATCACCTACCGTTTATTACACCAAGATTATCTTTTCATAACAATAAATGACTTCTTAGGGTATGGAGGCCTGTACTTTAATAGGTACACTCTATGTAATTTGAAGGAAATGACTACAAAAATTTACTTCATAAGCTTATTAAGAACATTTTTAAGATATATTTTTATTTCCTCAGATTCGGTTTTGACAAGCTCTTTTACTTTTCCATTGTTGCTAGTTCTGTTCACATATAACATCAGTGTTGATATTAATGATGTAAAAATGCAGCTATTTAAATATGACACAAAGATGAAGTTTAATATTTATGGTATGCTGATTATTGTTGCATACTTCAGGATATATTTCAAGACTTTAAAATTTTATTTTGTTTTATTAATTTTATACAATATAATTTGACTGTTATTTCCAATACAGTGGCTTCTCCAAGATCCTCCTCATCACCTTATCCAACATTTTTACATTTTCTCTCTTTCTATTTCCTTATCTTTAAAGAAGAGAGAGGAATAAAGAAAAAAACAACAAAATAAAGACAAAAATAAAAAAAACATAAAAATGAAAATCAAAACAAATAGGTATAAGTACAATAAAATAAAATATACCAAAACAAAATAAAATGTTACAAAAGGTGCACAAAAATACCATTAATTGTATGGGTCCTTGAAAGTGTCATATAGGGAAGTGAACCCCTGCCAAGAGATAAGAATGAAACCATGTACATATTGACTTCATCAACCTGGAGCAGACCTCAGAGAGTCAAAAAACAAGCAGTTTATTCCAAATTTATTTAAGCCCAGTACAATTTGAAAAAAAAAAAAAAAAAAAAAGAAAAAAGAAAAAGTGTCTTGGTGTAATGCAAATCCCATTGCCCTAGGAAGAGTAGTTTGCATTTTACTCAAGTCGGGGCAGAAATAAGTTCTTCCAAGAAGATAGGTCTTAGAGACAGGCTACCGGTACTAGCATAAAGGCCTAAGATTCTGGCCCGGTCTTGGTCAAACAGATAGTGTAGAGATGATTTGAGCTATTAGTCACCAATGGTTCCATTTGTGAAAGTTTGGAAAAGTCTCCATCAGGATCATTTAGATCACTAGTCATCTTCTTTCCCAGTTGTAGGAGCTTGATATGGGCCTGACCCAACAGATAACACAGATCCATCCTGCAGTTTTATAGATGGGAGAACACAATTTTCATTGTTTACATTAGAGAAACGATTCTTTATGCTTAATATTTCTTTTTTTCCCCCTCTGGAGATCTGTGGCCTCGTGGATCTTCTTGCTATGGTTCCAAAATTAAGCTGATTTTATACTGTTCAAATATTTTAGTATTTTCCCCTAAAGTAGAATGTAGTTATTATACCCAGCAATACTGTGCCAGGAAAAACTGATTTTCCAACAAGTATCAATGTAAAGGAGTCCCATGGTTAGAGGTGGGAACCTGTGTCAGCTTCTCTTTCTTAGTTCTGGGACAAGTCTGGCTTAAATGTGTGCTGGTCTTGTATTTGCTACCACAGACTCTGTCTTCACTGGTTCATCAATCCCCTTGTTTTCTGAATGACACAGTTTCCGTAGAATCAACAAGCATCTCTGGATTTTAATGTTTTTACCACCTCTTCTCCATAGATCCCTAAATCTTGAGGGTAGAGGTTCATGTTGGACTTTTGTGAATTTTATAAATAATTTACCAAAAGTTTATATTAAATTACAAGATCTAACATACTTATTTTTCTTAATAATTAATGAATCCTCTTAAGAGATAAGAGTTTATCACTAGGTATTTTCATTCATGTTGACCATTTATATCTTATTATCTTTCGATTCTCAGGGGATAGAAACTAGAATATTCATGTCATTTAACTTGTGAACACACATGTTTAAGACATTTCACTTTCCCACCCTCATTATGATGGATTGAACCCTGTGGTTATCTTGGGGAAATAATAAACCCTCACTCTGTTTTCTTAGCTCCTAAGTCATTGTGATTAAAAAGTATATTCAACATAATAGCAAATTTATTAAATATAGTTTTATGTGAATATAATTGGTTCTACTTAGAAAGTACATTGTTTCTCTGTTTCATTCCACAATATGAACATTTTCATAACATTCTACCAATTAAAATATAAAATCATCTTAAAGATATTGCAATTTGAGTTTTGTTGTTCTAATTGTTGTCAAGACTAAACAAACCATGACTATATAACAAAATCCAATTTTTCAGATATGGATTTAAGTATTTGAAGCATGTCTTACATCTAATCAGAGAGTGGATGGTTACTTCTGTAATATTCTTGCCACTCTCACACCAGAGGGTATATCTTGTCAACCCAGTCATTACTATACCTTGTGGTTCCACAGCTGGGTAAAACTTATGATGGTATTTCCCTTCTGCTAGCTGAAATAGTAACTATTAAAAATTGTTACCATCAGTGAGACAGAAAGACAGATATCTCTATAAGTCTAGCTCCAATTAACTATACTTCAGAGGAAACCCACATATCTAAGAATATATGGGTAACACTGATTATACCTTATATATTTTTATTTATTCATTATATATGCTAGATTAAAAATAGACTAACTACTTATTTTGATAACATTAAATTAAATGAGAATAATCAGTAAAGAAAACATGTGGCATTTAGTTAATTATGGATTCAGATTATCAACACATTATTCCACTCTATCAAAACAATATACCAAAGCTTAATTAGGTGTGACATATTAATGGGACATTATATTTATTTGTTTTTACTTCATTTAATGGTTAATTTCTCTTCCCGTACTACATTTTTTTATGTTTTCATAAAGCACTTACATTTTGTTTGTTTCTTTTTTTCTGATCATCAGCACAAAAGGGTGTAGCTTGATCCAGAAACATCCTTTCATGGTGTTTACTCCATCTTCCCCTGCTCCTGCATCACTTATAACCTCAGAGGTTTAATCTTCAGGTTTCATATTCTTGCATAATCTTAGCAATTTAAACACAAAATACTGTTTACTGTATATATTTTCATATATATGTATGTATATACATACATATATATGTATATACATATATGTATATATAGGAAAACTAAATGCATATGCAAATGATGCAAGAAAATAGCTATGAAGTTTTCTTCTGTCAAAGAGTATTTCGGGAGGAGGCAGAAATTTTTAATTTAAAAAAAATTAATAAAAAACACTTTAATTATCCATATGATACCTTCTCAACTAATCTATGCATTTAAAAATTTGAATCTTATTACTTTTTACTAAGGTGTTTACAGTGAGGAACATGTAAATCAATACGTGAAATCCAGTTTTGTTTTGTGATTAAATAAAATTAAAGACCCTGCATACTATTTTTCTTCCTTTGAAGATTCCCTACCCATTCTGGGTACATCACTATCTACCCAACCTCTGTGGACATCCTACATGGAATACAGATGCTCAAAATTAAAACCCATATATAAGGAAATCCCTGAAATGTTTGTATTATTGAACATGGATTACCTCACTTAAGTTGATTCTTTTTAATTTCACCTATTTACTCACAAATTTCAGGATTTTACTTTTCTTAAGAGCTGAATAATATTCTATGGTGAAAAAGTACCAAAATTTTATTATGGATCTATACTTGAAGAACATACAGGCTATTTCCAATTTCTGGGTGTTACATATAGGGCAGCAAGGACCATGGCTGAACAGGTGTCTCTGTAGTAAGACGCTCTATTACTTTAGCTATAGGTCTAAGAGTGGTCCAGCTAGGTCTTGTGATGGACCAGACTGCATCCCTTTAAAGACAATCTATATTGATTTCTATATTGGTTGTACCAATATAATCTCATAAGCAATGAACACAAAATAGACATTTTGTATTGATGTGCTTCTTTTGTTTGACATTGTGATGCTTGTTAGTTATTTTTTTTATTTTCCTGAGAGACCACTCTTAGACCTGTAGCTAAAGAAATAGAGCTCTCTCCCTCCATCCAACCCAACTTGATCCCTCCTGTCTTTACCCCCATGTCCCATCTACTCATCCATACCACGCCCCCTGTCTATTAAATTCACTTTCACAATGAGATTCATGCTTTTCATCTCCCATCCCTAACCTTTCTCTTGAACTCTCCTTTTTACTTAACTTCTTTGGGTCTGTGGATTTTAGCAAGATTATTCTTTCTTTTATGACAAATAATCACTTGTAAGTGAGCATATACTATGTTGGTCTTTCTGTGTCTGGATTATCACAGACTCACAATATATATTTTTTCTTAATTGAATCCATTAGTCATCAAATTTCATTAATCCATTGTTTTTAACTGCTAGATAAAGATACATTGGGTAAATGTACCACATGTTCTTTGTGTGTTCTTCAATTGAAGGATATGTAGGTTGATTTCAGTTTCTGGCTGTTACCAATAAAGCTGCTGTGAATATAGCTGAGTAAGTGTTCTTATGATATGGTGGAGCATCCTTTGGGTATATGCTCAGTGGTGTTATGCTTGGGAATTGAGGTTTATCAATTCCTGATTTTCTGAGAAACCACAATATTGACTTCCAAAATGTGTTTACAAATCTATTCCCATCTGTAGTAGCATATCGACTGTATTTTAGTAAATAAAGCTTGCTGGGAATCACAAAAGTAAAACAACCACACTGGACTCCTAGCTGGACATATGTGAACCAATTTATATTATACATTTTTATCCATCTTAGCTGTAGTCATTATTTTTACTTATATTTATCAAGGTAGATACTATGCAATTCATTCCTTTTTCTTTTCTATTTCATCAGATGACTATCATAAGACAGAAAGGATTTTTCCATGGAGAATTTAGCATGAGCATGTATTAGACTTCAATTTTCATAAACTTTTCATTATATATTCCAAGTCATAAATGTTATGTATCTTTTGTTTACCTCTTTCTTCCTATTTCTATCTAAAATAGTGATCCATAGCTTATTATCAGTTGGCACATATTATGTATATTCCATTTCTAAGAAACACCACACCACTTTATTAAAATAAGAAATATCATATCTAATTTTAAACTATTGACTATTTTTCAACTTTTATATTTGTAAGTCTTGCAAGTTTTTAAGTTTACACATTAAAGACATTAATATTTCTAAATTCTAAACATAGCAGAATTATTAAGCAAATACAAGCTAAGTATTAGCTTGCTTTCCAAAATAAAAATGTTGATAATGACTATGGTTAAGTATTCACTACAATGGTAGATACTGTTATTGTTATTCCTTCTAAAATGCCAAACATTTGTTTGGATAATTATTGTGCATTGCAATGGAGCTTGCCAACTCTTTTTTTTTCTTCCTAATAATATCAAATGTATTAGATTAGGGGGTGAATCTTCTGCATGCATAGTCTACAGTCTGTCATCCCTTTGCCATAACATTTTAATAACACATAATGACTATCAAAAACTCAGTTTGTTACAGAGAAGTTCAGAGGAAAGCTGAAGCATTGTTTTTCCTTTCAAGGTGCATGGCATTTTAATGAAGAAACTATGAAAAAGTCTTCTTAGTAGCTCAGGAGAAAATCGAACCAAGTTATTGTCATTTGATGAACTTTTAAAACTCTCTATTTAAATGATGATGATAATGAGAAAAGGTCATTAGAATATAATAGAAGTATTCTATTTAAATAACTTCAGCTAATTATAAGATTATATTTAAATGTGTATGATTATTGCAAGGTTTAGAAAGTTATGTTTTGCTAGTAATTACTTTTTTTTTACCTTTTCATATGTTCCTAACAAGCAGGGATGGAAAAACATTATACCATAACTCCTCCAAATAAAATGGTTTATATCTAGAATGACAGGTCAAGAGTTTTGCTCCAAAGTAGTAAAGCTCTATGTGTTCATTAGAGAAAGGGCAGTTTGTGTCATAGACTTGAGTGCAGCTTTGGACTCATATAGCCTCTGGGAAGTCATGAAAAGCTGTGAAAAGCTCTTAGATCCTCAGATGAAAGGAGTTGCGAGGTGAAAGAACATGCTTTGAAAATAAATTTTATTTCCATTATAATCTTAGTGTTTAAAAACATTTCAGAGAAACTGACAACTAAATTGGATAGGTATGTTGAGATTTGAATTTTATATCTCAGAGTTAACAAATGGAATTAATCTCAAGGTATGTAAAATGAAGCTATCAATCTAACTGTCTCCTCTCACGGTGTTAAATGAGGTTTTTTATGGACATCTAATTTTCTTTTTCCTATTTAAATATGGGAAAAGTAAGATAAATAACATAAATCAAAGATAGCACTTTGAGGCTAATGGAAAAATATATGGCAGGATAATATAATGGTGTAATATTCTATAATATACCAAGACTTCTTATTGATCCGTCTCCCATCACAGCAATGAATAAGTGTGCATATAAGAATAATGTCACTTCCATTATACAACCAGATGTAGAATTACTAGAAAAATATCTATGCAATTAGCTAAGAGAATCTTCTCTACACTCCAAAATTAATCTCCTTTCTCAAATGTGAATCCGAAGAGTGATGTTGAGACACTTCAACATTGCTTTGAGAGTCACTTATGGTAAACCAGATTCTAGTAGCTAATGGGAAGGATGCTCAGGTTTTATTGTAGTATTGTCGAGTAAATGATCTTCATCTTATTTTGGAACTCAAGTGGCCAGAAATTGTTCTAAAATGCAAAGTTTCTTTGGTCCATATGCCTGCTATGGTGATCACGAACAAATCAGGCAAACATTGATAAAGCAGGAGATAATCTCTGAGACCCAGGATTCTAGCAGCATTGATGACTAGATAGACATGGTGCTTCGTGATTCTATGATACTTTTTTTGACTCACCAGAAGAAGGATATGAAAAGAGTTTTGGTAAATTCATGATTAATTAGCACTTGTCTATATGTGGTTTTACAAATCAAAACATTTCATTTTTATAAAGTAGCATTGAGTAGTTCTTACAACAAAATACTACTGCATACTAAGATGTTTATAGATAAAATTAGCACACAGAATTGACCCGAATGTCTCTCAAAGTTTCTTGAAATTCAAAATATGTCACAAAGGCAACTTGTTAGCTAGTTCTTCTCTTCATGATTCTGATCTGAGTGCTCACATACAATGCAGTGTAGGTTTGTGCTAGATTCTGACATATTTTGGATTTACTCTGCATACATGACTGATGTGTATGATATTCAGTCTTTGAGGGTAGATGGAATCTAGGTTGCAGTTAGAGTTATCCTTATCCTTCGAGTGGCTGAAATTAGGGAATAAGAGAGAAAGGATGGGCAAGAAAAATTGAACACAAATTTATGTACTTTGATGACGCCTAGCTATAAAACAGCCATAATTATGTCAGTTTTATTATGAGTTTTTACTCCACAATGCTATATCCATGTTTACACAGATATTCAATAAAAATTCTTTAAATTTTGAGATTTAACTTTTTCTGGGACATACTGCATTGTTTTATGTCCCAGTAATGAGTACTAAGACGTAGCCACAGCCACCAAAATGACATTCTAAGCAGTCACCCATATACCAACCACCTAACTGTGACATGATTTTACTTTTGATGTAGATAAAAAAAATAAATTTTCTGTTGTATAATGTTTTCCTGTGTTAATGTATTACAATTGTTTTCATTGATTTATTTTTTT
>NW_026067928.1:11845672-11847252 GCF_014885135.2 Alexandromys fortis
TATATTTCTAATAAAAGAACATAGAGTAGATAAGTATGGGTGAACAGATAAATGGATGGGGCACTGGGAAGAGAGGGTCAAGTGGGGAGCAGAAAGCAAAATGGGCCGAGAGAGAGATTATAAAAGAGACAGCTAAATGAAGAGCCATGTGTGGTGAGGGGCACTGCAGTTTCTCTATTGTCAATTTCCAGTTCATTCCCAGTTTCTATCCCATCCAAATTCATTCACTTTCTGTCTCATTCACTCATTCATAAGTGGTTTTAAACATAAAACAAAGAAAGTCAGCCTACAAATTACAATCCTAGAGAACCTAGACAACAATGAGAACCCCAAGAGAGGCATATATGGATCTAATCTACATGTAAAGTAGAAAAAGACAAGATCTCCTGAGTAAATTGGGAACATGGGGACCTTGGAAGAGGATTGAAATGGAGGGGAGAGGCAGGGATGGGAGTAGAAAAAAAATGTTTGATTAAACAAAATCAATTAAAAGTTAAAAATACAATATTCTGTGTGTATGTCTGCAGGCAAGAAGAGGGCACCAGACCTCATTATGGATGGTTGTGAGCCACCATGTGGTTGCCGGGGATCTTTCCCACTCTGATATATTCTCCATCTTCTTCAAGGACTTAAAGTTCTTGTCCTACAGGCTTTTCCCTTGTTTGGTTAGAATTAGCCTAAGATATCCTATATTAATTGTGACTGTTGTAAAGTTGTTATTTCTCTACTTTCTTCCTTAGCCCAAATAATATTTGCATATAGGGTGTAATATATAACACACTGAGTTTTCTTAGTTAATCTTGTAAGCAGCCACATTATTGAAGGTGTTTATTAGCTCTAGAAGTTCCCTGGTAGAGTTTTTGGGATCGCTGCTTTATACTGGCATATCACATGCAAACAGCAAAGACTGACTTCTTTATTTCCAATTCATATCCCTTTGATCTCCTTCTGTTATTTTATTTCACAAGCTAGAACTTCAAGGAGAGAAGTTATCACTCCATGTTTCAAGTATGGGAAAGGCCCTTGGTTAAGGCATTACTTAACCAACTACTTCCTATGTATTTTTATAAGTAACATTCAGACAAGTAGTATTTAGATGTTGCTCTATCAAATTTGTATAGTATTGAAAAATTATTTTAAAAACTGTTCATAGAGAATCCTCAAAGTTAAGAATGTCTAACATATTGTGATATGAATTTAAATCTAGTGTCTATTCAATTCTGACTTCTATAATCAGTAAGGTGTTTTCATTATTTTTTAAATTTATTCTTCTCTGACATAATACATCCTAATTCTATCTTCCCCACCCTTCACTCCTCCCAACATCTACATTCCCCTATACCCAACGTTTCCCTGCATCCTCCAGAAAAGAGCAGGCCTCATAGGTATGTCACCTAAAGAGGGCACAAGAATATATTATAAAACCAGGCAAAATACTCACATTAAGGTTGGCCAAGACAAACAAACATGAGGAAAAGGATCCCCCACAAAAAAGACAAAAGAGGCAGAGATGTGCCCCCCATTCCCACTTTCAGAATCCCCCCACCCTAAAACCTGAGTCAACAATCATTCATATATAT
>NW_026067928.1:11847311-11872430 GCF_014885135.2 Alexandromys fortis
TATTATACAGAGAACCTAGCACAATCCCGTGCAGGTTCAACGATCCTAGTGCCTTAGATCACTCTTGCTTCTACATTTCTTCCTCTCCCTCTTTTGTGGTTTTGCACGATTTTTACACATGCTATTACTTCACTCCTCATCTCTACTGTCACAATTTTATTCTTATTATTCAGAATGTATATTCATGCTTTCCAATGGATGGTTTCCCTGACAACTTTGCCACATTTCTCCTACAGTGATCCCACGGGAAATAAAACATCTTACTTCTCTTTGCATATCATTTTCTCCTGACAATGTTATTTTTAGTATTGATTTTAAAATATGAGTTTTCTGCGTAAATGTTACTTTGAACATAGTAGGCCTCTGTAAGTAGTTTTAGGACAAAAAGTCAGTTTATGATATATAACCCTCTCGCAGCCTTTCATGAAAGACATTTTCCCCTTGTTATAATTGCTTTCTCCTGGGGTGGCAGTGTCCTCTACAGCTGTGCTCTCTATAGTCCTGAGAGCATAAGACTGTGCATGCATGACCTACTAAAAGTTCATGTTTCAGAAAGAAGTGTCATTTATGTCAGAATGTAGAAACTTGAAGACATTTTTGAGGTCAGTTTCTAAAAAGAGAAACAATACTGTTCCCTCTATGATGACCTGACTCAATGCTGAATTTTAAATGACACATTTATGGTGTGACATTTCCTTGTCAAAGGAACATTATAATCATTATCATTGACTTTGACGAATATTGCCATTACCTCATGTATGCATCGCTTGAGCTTGAAGATAGATATTAATAAAAGTTAACATCTCTATAAGAAAAATATGAGGGATACCATATGGAATAAATATAGCACATGTTACAATTTCTATTCTGTTTAAAAAAATGTTCCAAGCATAATGCATATCTATTTAATTCAATTGTTTAAATATTTAGAAAATATAAGAAAATGGCATATTCATTAGACATAAACAGAAATATGTCACTTAAGTAAGTACTCACTACTTTGTAACTTCATGTTCACCTTATTAAATCATCTAAAGTTATTAAGGAATTAACTAATGGCTCATTGAGTATCCAAAAGATAGTATGACTGCATGTTTCTTGATCACCATTTTTTTCAGTTTAAATTAATGTTTCATATTTCTTTGTTGAATATTTTTCCAGTGGACTGCAATAATATTATACTTTCTTGACAGCTGTTAATGGAAATGGGTTTATTTGCATTTTTCTGTGTTAGGGATTTGGTAAGATAAAGATATTTAAATAAGAATAAAGTTACAAATTTCAGATGTATATGGTATACTTAAAATTTATATTCATGTTTTTAAAATATCTTCAGATCACATACAACTATCCAGGTATAGCACCCTGATCACATAATACTGAAGTCATTTTACACAACAACTTCTTTATTATCTCTTCTAACTGGGGATAGAGCCATGAATGAGCAGGTAGGAGCACTAGATTCCTTTCCAGAGAATAAGGGTTTCATTCTCTGCACCCATAAGGTGACTCACTGTACTCCAGATCTAGGGCCTCCAATGCTTGTTCTGGCCAATGCATATGGTAAGCACACACAAGATACAGACATATATACACACAATACACTGATAAACAATAAATGGTTGAATAAAAATTTAAAAATATGCTTATAGATCACAAAAGCTTATGAATAAAATATTAGCTTAAAATACCGAGTCAAATTTAGAATGATTAAAACAGTAGAATTATTTTACTTACGACAGTATATTATAGCTTCATCTATTTTGTTAGGTATTTATCACCAGATATGTTTTGAAGTATACATGTTAGAGACATCTTATTATGCACTGGTTACATGCTGATAAAATTAAATGCATAGTCTATATGTCTACTTATGCATGTTCTAAGAAATGCTATGAACCATATAGATTTTTCAAAGAATGAGCATAAATAACTAGAGAACTACTCAGAACAATGTCCTCAGTCCCACTGCCTCTGTGGAAAGCAGTGTTAAATCTATAAATGATAGCAATTTCAAATGTATTAGATCAACGCTTCTATTAGAATACTGTAGAGCTAAAGAGGAGGTAAAAATTACATTAATATTTCTAAAAGAAGCAGATCAGTATTCAGACACTCAATATTTTAAAATATAAGTTAAGAAGATGTAGAAAACATTATTATCCTTAGGCACAGTGAACCTCAGTCAAACCTGTACTTCCCCTTATAAAGTGGTTCTGTTAGGGAGGAGGAAGAAGCAGTGATGAGCTTGAGCGAAGAGACTGAGGCTGACTTGAGCTTCTGAAAACTCAAAGCCTAGTGGCATATTTCCTCCAACAAGGTTGCAGGTTCTAATTTTTCCAATAATGGTATGCTACTTCCTATGGACCTGTGGGAGCCATATTCTTTCGAATCACTGTACTCATTGAGAGTCTTCATTGGAGAGAACTCATGTTTACTTTGTGAGCAGTTATCAGTTGGAGAAAGCTACTGGGTTAGGATTAGGGGCTGTGTTTAGCTTCCCTCCCAGACTTGAGACCCTGTCTGGCATAGATCTTGGCAGGTCCTGTGCATGCTGCCACTGTCTCTGTGAGCTCATACATATAGCATCCTATTGTGTCCAGAAGACCTTGTTTTCTTATTGTTTTCTATCTCCACTCTTATATTCTTTCTTGCTCAACCTCTGCTGAGTTATCTGAACCCTGACATGTAGGGAGGATTTGATGGAAACAATCTAATTTAGAACTAAGTGTTCTCAGGTTTCTCATTCTCTGCGTATTGTTTGCTTGTGAGTACCTGTTTTTGTTCCCATCTGCTGAAGGAGGAAACTTCTCTGACGATAATTGACTCAGACACTGGTCTATGAGTATATCAGAATGTCACTAAAAGTTATTTTACACTTACATTCCTATGCAGTTTTTTTCTCGCCCTTTCTAATGCTGCAACCTTTAATACAGTACCACATGTTGTGACGGCCAACCATAAAATTACTTTTATTGATAAATCTTGAATGTAATTTTGCTACTATGATGAATTGTAGAATTCTGATATTCAGGATCTGTACTGTGCAATCACTGTGAAATGGTCTTTCAGACATGGGAGAGGTCATGACATAAAGGTTTAGAACTACTTAGCAAAATAACAAAATAATAGTATTCTTCCCTCCCCCCCCACCCCGATCATGGCTTATCTAGTCGCATGGTTTGGGCCATTTGGGAAATGACAGATCCAGGTTCAATCTCATGGTGTGGGTCTTAATTCTATTCAGATAGTGGTTGGTTTCTTCCACACCTCTTGTGCCTTTGTTGCACCATCCTATTTTACAGACAGTCACTATTTTGATTGTGAGGGTTTGGAGCTGGGATGGTGATTACCATTTTCCTCTGGTAGCATGCGGAGCACCTGACAGTACCATAAGCGCTAGTCAGTAGCAGCAAAGCCATAGGTAGGCACCAGCTCAAATTGTGTTCAAAGAATTTTGTAAATACTGTTTTCAGCAACTGAGCTTTATTTGAGTTTGTGGGGAGAACCCTTTAACATTGGTAAAAAAGATGGGATAGTTTAAATCATTTCTGTGTGGACTCTTGTCCAACAACTTAATTAGATGTAATGCAATCCTGTCACTGGAGGTTTCATTTTTGTGGGGAGAGTTGTCTAATTGGGGCTTTGTTTACTCACTCCCATTATAATCTCCAATTGAACTGATGATCCCAATTTAGAATTCTTTCATATATGTATATGTCTTAGGGTTTCTATTTCTTTTGAACACCATCACCAAAAACCAACTTAAGGAGACAACAGTTAATTTGGCTTATAATTCTATATTACAGTCAACTACTGAATGAAGTCGGGACAGGAACAGGAAAAGTAGCTGGGGGCAAGAGCTGATGCAAAGGTCACAGATGTATGCTACTTGCTATCTCGCTTCTGGGGCTTGATTTGCCAGTTTTCTAATAGATCCCATGAGCACCAGCTCAGGAATGACACGACCTGCAATGAGCTGGGCACAGTCCCATTAATTACTAACTAAGAAAAAGTATCCTACAGGCTTCCCTACAATCTGACCTCATGGAGGATTATCTTAATTTATGCTTCTCTCTCTCAGACAACATTAGCTTGTGTCAAGGAGACATAAACTTTCCAACACAGTGTATATTTAAGAAGCTTCTCATAGTTTAGATTTGCTTCTGACCCTTCAAAATGCTCTTAATTTTAGCTGAACCACCTTGTATATGCACAACTTTATTTCACTTTTCCCCATTTTTTCCCACTAAGACTTATTTCTATTTCAAAATAAGCATCTGCTTATAAAAATATTTTTTATAAATATTACATCCACTCTGAAATCATACCTGCTATTAATCCACTAGCATAAGCATAATTTTCTTTTCTATAATCAAAACCTTAGCCTGGAACATCACGTCTTCATCTGTTGTGCCAATGATATTAGATACAAAATATATTGTGCTACATTGGATGTTTTTACTGAATGTGGATGATAAATTAACATTCATGTACTGATTTGATTGACCAGTGATCATCCCAGATGAAAGGTAAATAATATTGGTTTCTCTCCCTGATATTAAGCATAAATGCTTCTAGGAAAATAAATGATTATGTACTGTGTAATATTTTTTCTGATATCCTTTGATTCATGGCACAGCAATATGCAACTATAATTTATTGTCACCATTTAAATTTCATCAGACTTTAGGTAAGTTTTATAAATTCTGTGTGCATTGGTTTCCTTGAGGATTCTCTTTATTTGATTGTCACATAAGTACTCCCTACTGAAAGATTTGTGTCTGCCTTTGAAACTTGAAAAAATAGAAGAAAGTGCTTCATTGCTGTTTCTCCTGACAGCTCAGGGTCTCCTCAGATGATCACTAATCTGTCTTGTAGAGCATGTAAAACACCAAACACTTATGATCTAATGTACAGCAGAATAACACACTACTTCTTCATCTTTATAGTGCAGCAATGCAGTAATTCACGAATTTGAATGTCACCTTCTAATCTGCCATGCAATGTCATGAGCATGCATGGCTCTGAGAATGGCTTTAACTTTCTTCTATTTATTTCTTTTTTTTCTATAAATGAGTAAATATTTATTTTTACTTACAGTTGGATATTACTCCTTATAGAAATATTTAGTGAAATTTGTGTTTCCATGATATGGTTTTTTATTTAATAAAAGGTTACATTTTGGAAACTCTGTTATATTTTACAGACAAAATTTACATATCACTTGATTGAAAACTAATTTCCTAACTTACATACACTAATTACAAACTTAGATTAAAATGATAACAAATTATGCATTTAGAATTGCAAGAAAAATCTGCTTTTTGTTAACTTTTTAAAATCTAATTGTTTCAAAGAATATGTAACATTAGAGTATGCATGTTTCAAACATAGATGAAACTTATTATCAATTTGATTTCTTTCTGTTTTGTGATTTTTTTATTTCAGTTAAATAGAAAATAAACCGAGAAGAGGGTTATAAACAGGTTTTGTTAATATTATAAATAGCAAAAAGAAGGCAGTGAATAGTCAATAGTATTTTTAAAGATTATTTCTAGCTAAATATGAAGGTTTTTAAACTATACAATGTGCAGTTGTCTATGTGGTTCAGAATAGTAAAAATGGTCAATATATGTACCTAGACTTAAAATGATAGAGGTATTCTTTGAGACAAGTATTTTAGACAAATTAATCAGTAAGATGACTATAGAAATGGATAGATTTTTTAAGAAAATTGAGGGAAAGGGAAAAAGTGACAGAAATCAATAAATTGCTTAAAGTATATCAAAAAGATAAACAAACATTTACAAAAATGAATAAGACTGTTCAAGACCTGAAAATTGAAATAGAAGCAATAAGGTAAACACAAACTGAGTAAATTCTTGAATTAGAAAATCTAGATACGCAAACAGGAACTAAAACCACACACAACACCAGTAGAATACAAGAGATGGAAGAAAGAATCTCAGATATTGAAGACACAATAGAATAAATGAATACTTCAGACAAAAAAAGTGTTAAATGTAAATATTCCTGACACAAAACATCCAGGAAATCTGAAACACCATGAAATGATGAAGCCAAAGTATAATAGAAAAAGAAGAAGGTTCTCACCTTAAAAGTTCAGAAAATTTCTTTTTAAAAAGTCACAGAAGAAAATTTCCCTAACCTAATGAAGGACATGTCTTTAATGATATAAGGAGTTTACAGAAGACCTAATAGATTGTATGAGAAAAGAAAGACACTTCACTATACAATAATCAGTTGTTAAACACACATAACAAGGAAAGAATATTAAAAGCTGAAAGAAAAAAGTGTTAACTAATGCGTAAAGCCAAACCTATTAGGATTATACCCAACTTCTCAACGGAGAGACTAAAAGCCAGAAGGGCCTGCAAAACTGTATAGCAGACTCCAAGAGACCATAGATGCCAGGCCAGTATACTATACCCAGAAAAATTGCAATCGTCATAGGTGCAGAAAAGATATTCCATGATACAGTCAAATTTAAACAATATCTGGCCAGGCAATGGTGGCGCACACTTTTATTCCCAGCACTCAAGAGGGAGAGGCAGACAGATCTCTGCGAGTTCCCAAGACCAGCCATTTGTACAAGAGCTAGTTCCAGGACAAGCCCCAAAGCTAAAGAGAAATCCTATCTTAATAAACAAAACAAACACACAAATGAACAAATAAAAACCATTATCTATCTGTTCTGGGCTTCAGAACCTCAGACCCTGAACTTCCTATGACCTCTTGCCTGCCTAAGTAACAACTTGTTTTTCTATGCTTGCAATTGCTCTGAGCATAAAACCTTCTTGAGTTCCTGATAACAAGGAAGTGGTTTCAGGTGGGCTTGTAGTAGAAAATCCTGAGAGCTAGGGCATGATGACTAATCAAAGAGAACATTATGTAAGCTGCCTTGGAAAGCAATAAAATTGGCATTCTTGCTTCAAGAATGGCCCATGTCTCTGTGTGTTTTTTAATCTCCAGACCCTTGCCCAATCACCACACACAGAGTATCAGCATTAACTACTATAATGAAATAAAAGCAACTGATAATCATTGTTCATTGATGTCTCTCAACATCAATGGATTCAATTGTCCAATGCAAAGATACAGACTAACATAAATGTTTGAAAAACAATACCAATTCTTCTACATACAAGAAACACAATAAACACCAGAGATAGACAATAGCTCCTAATTGTTGGCTGCTTGAATAGGTGGAATCCATTTTTCTTACTAAACTGAGACCTCTTTCAACTGATAAATTGACACAGTAAGAGTATCATTGACTTCAATTTATACCCATTGATGAAATCATACTGCAATCTTATTTAGAAATCATTAGGTCATGTGCTTACCTGGCTCTTTAAGTGACTCTCTCTGTTCTAGTTGACCAACACAACCAAACTTGATGATTATTGTGGATTTTTTTCTATCATTTCTCAGTTTTTGTTTGTTATATTTTGGGTTACTTTTTGGCTTTTTGCTATCTTGTTGATTTTGACTTCTAGTTTTCTTGTTTGTTTGACCAAAAGAGAGAGATAAAAGAGAATGAAGCTGAATTGTTGTGGCTGGGGAAAATCAGGTAGGAGTTGGAAGAAGGTAAAACCTGACCAAATATATTGCATCAAATATATTTAAAATAAAATGTTCAAATTATTTCTATGATTATTTTACTCTTCGAAATATAACCAATCTGAGATAAGTAGTACATCTAAGAATATTAAATTATTTCATAGTTTAAGAAAATTCCTTCATAAATAACTCCTCATAAATGAGATAAAAAATAAGAATGAAGTAATTATCCAAATTTGTCATGAGCACAGGGTATATTATCTTTAAAAAATTAGGTTTTCATTAAACTTTGCAAAAGTATTTCATAAAGTTGCCTATGCTAAGTAAATTATGTAAAATAATAACCAAATTGGATTTCATTGAAGTCTTATGCTAATTTTTAACCTCCTGACTTATTCAAAGAATATTGCTAAATGATGAAAGTATTTCTAAGCTTTTCAATTTGAGTAAATTATGAAAATGTAATGAGTTCTTTACTCAATTTTTACAGAACAACTGACATGATAACTCTATATGGTTCTAATTAAGTTCCATAAAATTTCCATTATAAAAAGTTGTGCGTATTTGTTTCTTATACCTATGTAAAAATTTACATTGAGAGTTGAAATGCGTTCATATGAAAGTGTTTACATATAACGTGGAGCTCTGCATGTGCTTTCTCCATTCCCCTTGTTCATATCTAAGTAACAATAAGCTATCCATTTCCTTTTCAAAAAGTAACCATTAGTGTCACCATTTCATGTCTGTCCTTACATGATTACATGTGAACTACAAGTAATAAAAACCAAATTAATTATATTTATTCAAGTACTATTATTTAATTTCTTGAATATGGTATTTCTTTACCACATTAGCAAAGATAATAATTAAAATGCACTTTCAAGACAAATAAATAATCATAATATCCCTCACATATTATGTTCCATATTGTCCATGTTGTCAAAATACTTTTATTTTTAGTATAACCAGTAAGTTCCTTGATGATGTTTCAAAGAAATGATTTAAATGACTGCTTCCTTGATTTAACTTGTCAGCATTAAAGGTTCTCAGATGGAAAAATATTATCTAATTGTGTAAATGGAATGCTTGAAAGAATTCAAACTTTCATGAACTTAAAGAAAATAGTAAATAAGCTTTGAATTGGACATCTCTATCCTATGGTTTTTTTGTATAAATTACCTCATAATATATTTTGTCATCATAGAGACATTATCAGAGACAAAAAAATGTTTTGGTGTGTTTTACTATTTTTATGATGTGGTTGATACTTCCTTGAAGGAATAAATATATGCCCAGAATTCCTTATTTATTCAAAATTTGAAGTTATTACAAAATAGCAAATTCTCCTTCTTCTTCATATACTTTTTTCCTCAAGACAGGGTTTTTGTGTGGAGCTTTGGTGCCTGTCCTGGAACTTGGTCTTGTAGAGCAGACTAACCTCAAACTCAAGGAGATCTGCTTGATTTGGATGCTTCTGCCTCCCCAGTATTAGGTTTAAAAGCATGCACCACCACTGCAAATTCCCTTCTTAAACCGAGAATATATTGAAATTTAAAATATACAAAGAAAATAGTGAAAGTTAGTAATATGAATGAGAAAAATAGTATCCTTAAATTGATCATTTTTTTTTCTAAGATGAAATTTTTTTCAAATATAGCTACAGTTATTGATCATCTTATTGTCTAACTACATGCTATAAGATTTCTCGTCTTATAAGAAAACTCACATGGACATAATGAATATATGGCTATGAATCAATTGTGATGGTCCCTTTTCTGTTACAAATGATTCATACAGATATCCTTGTTATTAAAGTGAGCTCTTTGTGAAGGGCTAGGTTTTATTTATAGCTTAAAGGAGAGGAGAGACAAGACAGAAAAGAGAAAGCCTGTGCTTCCTTCTGGGTAGATTGTATCAAGAGTGCCTAATTCTGGTGCTTATATCTACATTTTTGGAAATGAATGCAATGTGCTCAGCCACCATCTGGCCAAAAAAGAAGATGGACTGGAATATGTTATTTAGGTGCAAACCATTATAATAATAGACAAAGAAATAAAAATGAAGTTTGTTCCTTCTGAAAAATTAAAGAGGTATTAAAGACTTACAATCCTCAAGAGAGTTTTGGGAGAGGACACAGTGAACAAATGTCCTTGGGGTATCAGAATGAAGATTGGGTTTGAACCCACAGAAATCATGCGAACCTGGATTTTCCGGGATGTTTCTGGTTTCTTTTCTTCATTTGTTTTTTAACCGATAATGCAGTATATTCTGATCTTGTTTTTCCAATTTTCAGTTCTCTCCAGATAAGTTCCACCCTCACATATTCAGCTACACACAGTGTTCTGGAATGAACCAACAATTGAGTGGATTTAAGACAAGCTCTATGAGATGGAACCAATGTTTGACACTGATAAGGTGTCCCAAAACGTGAGACTGGCTAAATCATAGATCTAGATGAAAACCAAATACTATTGTTCTACTAAAAGATGTAGCAATGCAACGATATTCTATTACATTCATAGATAAAAGTGCCTCCCATAGCAATCATTAGATAAACTTTTTGCATTGCACTGAAATTAACAGACCCACAAATGTACAATATGTGGAGTGAGAGATCTGGAATCATTCCATCCAAAATGAATTATCTTCATAAAACCTTTCCACTGAGAGCTCAAGAAAACATATGGAAGAGAAAAACAGAAATATTTGAAAAGCTGTTGGAGGTGGCTGATATCCAGGAAACTATATTCCAGGCTGCTGTGCCCACATAGCCAATCTCTTCTTTACTGGAAACTATCCCTATGTTCCTTTACTCTCTGAAAGCTGGGGTATGAGTTCTTTTGTTTGATGCATCCTCAGGAGCATCATTTTATTTAAAATGATCAATGATACAGTTTTCCTAAATAACAAGTTGTTTCTTCTTGTAAAAACTTGTTTCAAAATCATTAAAGGATTTTTTTTTCTTGTAGCTAAGAAAAAATGAAAATAAATACACAAGGCTATTCATTAACAATGTAGTAAAGACAGCATATAATATGGCCTAAAAATATATCAGGTGATTTCAAAAGACCATCACATGAATTATGCATATATCATACAGTAGACATTGCTATGGTATTTTAATTTTTTCACATTATATTTTAATTTGCTGAATCTAGAAAATAGTAGCTAGGTGACGGCTGTCAAAAGCATGATATTTTAATAGAGTGTTGTAGCTAAGTTTAAATACATTGAGAATATAAAACTCATACAGAATAAGGATGAGAACATGCAAATCTTAAGGAATTTAAATCCAAGTACTTGAAACACAACTGACATGAAATAGCAGTTTCAAGAGTCTATTTTCTGAGATAGAGAGAAGTCTGTGCTGAAGAAACTGGAAACTAGAGCATACAAGATTTAATTGCAGTGCAACATTAAGGATATTGAGGTATTCTGCAAACATATTAAGACGAAATAAAAGGATTTGGGCTGTTTACAAATTGTTGTGTTTTTTATAACAAAATGAGGAAAATAGAGAGAAAATTAATGATATTAAATGAATAGCAAAAAGATCATTTTATTGAAGATGAATACAGAAGAATACTGTGAAAGTTTAAGATGCCATTTCTGGAAATTGTTCATTCCTGAGAAATGGCCATGATCTGAGAAACTGATTAATTTATAGTATTTAATTTGACTATATATAAATGATCCATCAACTTACAAATAAGTGTTTTTTCTGCTCTAGATGTATCAAATGTATCAATAAACACTGCTATCCGTTAGGTACTCACTTCCTACCTCTCTTTCCTCCTTCCAATGGCCCCCACGGCCATGTACCCTTCCTCCATATTCTGAAATGTAAGGTGTCTTTTCCAGTTTTGTCTGTCTTACTCTCTGTCTTTCTTTCTATTTCAGTTTCACTACCTCTTTCTCTCTTATTCTCTTCTCCTCTCTCCCTCTTTCTTCTAATAACCAAACATCACATTATATGTCTTTTGAGAGGACAAAACTCTACTCTTATTGAACTTTTTGCTCACATTCCATTTCTTATACATGATCTCTAAGTCAGTCATTTAGTCTCTCCTATTATTACAACAATATTGGTCTTTTTGCATTTATTATTAATTTTATGACAAATTGAATGTTAAATAAATGAAATTCATTATATAATGTAATCAAAAGTTTATGAACAGAAAGTGGAGATTCAGAAATGGTTTGTGGCATGAGTGCTTTGAATCAAAACTGGGTACTCTTGAAGAGCATCCAGTGTTCATAAACACTCAGTCATCGACTCAGCCTCATAAGTAAACATTCTTATCCCAAAATAAAGAATTAGGACATAGAAAGTTGTAATAGACCCAAAGTACAAGCAGAATCCAAAGCACCAGTATGCACCTCAAACCTGCAGTTCCATGCTGTACATCTTGTGCTTATCAAGTATTCAGCTCTTCCTCACATCAGTTTCTTCATTCCTCTAACTCTGCTTAAACAGAAAACAATCTCCCTAATGTTAACTGTGAGCTGTATCTGTACCCTTCCTTGTTAGATTCCCCATGGCATTGACATCTCCATTATTTTAGGATCTCTACTTCAATGTAGGCTTCACCTTCATTACTCTTCACAGTTCATGAACACTTTGCAGAAACTCAAAATCCACCACTCATTTTCTATCATCATCTCTTCTCCATAATCCTTTAAATATTATGTCTTCTATACCTTCAAAACATTACTATGTATATATACTTATCAATTTTTCTAAGAACTTGATATGTAGTTTAGAAATCCTGTATCACAGCTACATGCTTTGTTTGCTTAATGTCTAGAAATATTTCCACAGACAATTATTTTGGAGGAAGAGTGAACACTATTGGCTCCACAAGAATATCTTAAATTTAGGTTCTACACACACACACACACACACACACACACACACATATAGTCAAATGTCAAACACTAATGGACTCTACCCCTATTCTTAGCAAAACTCTTGATTCTTCTTTGAAATGTCATAAACTAACCTGGACTATCTATGGTTATTTTTCTGCTTCCACCATACGAGGTAATTTATAGTACAAAGTATCAAGCTCTACCATATTCTATTGTCAAATAGTTCCAAAGTTCTAGGGATCTGATGGAGCCACATTTGTTACAGCAATTACCCCATGCTCAGTACCAATTTCTGTACTAGTTTTCTTTCTGTTGTCACTATATAATGTAAAAGCCATGCAAAGAAAATAATTTTTTTTTCTGTCTCGTAGCTGAATTTTAAATATTGGAGCACTGGATTAGTGAGGTTTTGTCCTCCAGGCATCAATTCTGGTATCCCAGTGGAAAGAGAAATGCATAGTTTTTCTTCAATGACAAAAATCAATTTTTAAAACTTAGTTTAATTTTTGTGCACTTTTTATGTTGAAAAGGCAATGCAATTAGAAGTTAAAACAGATAGCTAATCTCACCCATACCCATGGAATGAACAGTCATGTACACATGGTACACTTTTTATAAATTCAAGGAGTACATCTAAAAGCTGTATCACCCATAGTTAGGCTATTTTCATATCTTAATTAATCATTTCAATCTCTAGAGTCATATACAGAGAAGTTATTTCCAAGATAATTCTATATTCTGTCTAACCATCACAAGTAGATATTATTTTTCTAGTTTTTATAAGAAGGTAGAAGGTAAGAATGGAAAACAAACATATATTTCCAAAGATCACAGAATGAACAAGAACTTTTTTTCAGTTTCATTTAATTTGTAGAGGAAAGAGTTAATTGGACGCAAGTGTTCTTTTTTTTTTCATTTTTTTAATTGAAAAAAAAATTTTCTGCCTCCTCCCCGCCTCCCNCCTCTCCCTCTCCCTCTCCAGTCTGAAGGGCAGTCAGGGTTCCCTGCCCTGTGGAAAGTCCAAGGTCCTCCCCGCTCCATCCTGGTCTAGGAAGGTGAACATCCAAACTGGCTAGGCTCCCACAAAGCCAGAACATGAAGTAGGATCAAAACCCAGTGCCATTGTCCTTGGCTTCTCGGCAGCCCTCATTGTCCGCCATATTCAGAGTCCGGTTCATTCCCCCTTTCCCCTCCAACTTTCCCAACTCTCCCAGTCCCCACTCATATGTCTGTAACTGTCTATTCTCTTGCCCTTTCCTTTAGAGATCTATTTGTGCCTCCCACACACGAACAAACACACAATGACCCACTCCATTTCTCTATACCTAACACCTGTGATTCTATGGGTTACGGCTTGTTTATCATTGACTTAACAGCTCCACACCTAAGCAAATACTTAACGTATTTGTGCTTCTGTATCTGAAATACATCACTCAGGATATTTTTTTCTAGTTCCATCCATTTGCCTGCAAATTTCATGGTGTAATTTTTAAAGAACTGAGTTATGGTGGTACAATTTATAAATGTACCACATCTATTTATCCAGTCTTCTGTTGTGGGGCATCTAGGTTATTTTGTATTTCTGGCTATTATATATAGAGTAGCAATGATCAACTTGAGTTAATGTCTCTATGGAAATATGAAATGTGTTTTGGGCATATGTTAAGAGTTGTATAGCTGGAACTTTATGTAGGTCAGTTCCATCTTCCTAAGGGATCACCACAATGGTTTTCATAGTGTTTGAAAAAGCATGCTCCTTTCCGCATCCTCCGCAATATGAGCTGTATTTGTTTTATTGATTGTGGTAATTTTGACTGATATAAGATTAAATGTCAAAGTAGATTGGATTTGCATGTCTCTAGTGGTTAAGTTATTTGAAAGTTTCTTTGGATGTTTCTTAGGCATTTAGGTTTTCCCTTTTTAGAATTGTCTGCTTAGATATGTAAAGAATTTTAAATGTGTTATTTGTTTTCTTGATATCATTTTTAGTTCACTGTGTATTTTTGAGAGTATCCATCTATCAGATGTATAGTGGATACAAATATTTCCCTTTCTGTAGACTGATGCTTTTTCCAAATGATGGTGTCCTTTGTCATGCAGATTTTTTCAACTCCGTGAGCTCCCATTTATTAATTGTTTATTTTAGTTTGTGTTATAATAGTTATCTGTTCAGAAAGATTTACCCTGTGCCAGTGATTTCCAGGTTATCTCCCAATTGCTCTGCTATAAGATCCAGTATATCTTGACTTGTGTTGAGGTCTTTTATTCCTTTAGAGTTGAGTTTTTTGCTGCGTGGTACATATTGGTCTCTATGTTTTCTTCTATGTACAGTCATTTAGTTTGACCATTGCCATTTTTTGAAGATGCTGCTTTATTCCAAATATATATTTCCAGCTTGTTTAAAATTGTTCCCAGTTGTGTATATTTATGTCTAGATCTCCAATCAATTTTATTGATCAGTGTGGTTTTCTGACAATACCATGCTGGTTTTAGTACAATAGCACTATAGTATAACTTGCTATCTGGAATGTTGTTACCTCCCTCAGTTATTTTAATGTTCACTATTTTATCTACCTTGTTTTTTGTGCTTCTTTATAAAGCTTAGAATATTCTTTCCAAAATCTGAAAAGAATTGTGTTATGATTCTGATGGGAATTCATTTGAAACACTAGATTGTTGTTAGTAGGATGTCCATTTTTACTGTACTAATTCCATCAATCTATGAGCTTGGGAGATCATTCTCTCTTCTGACAACTACAATTTCTTTCTTCAATATCTTAAAGTTTTTAATCATATAGACTTGTCACTTTCTTGGTTACAGTTACCACAAGATGATTTACGAATTTGAGGTTATAGTGAAAAGTGTTGTTTTCCTGATGTCCTTTTCATTCCATATTTATTTATATGTAGGGGAACTAGTGCACCCATAAAGTGTTCCAAGATTATGTCATAACTGGGATGGACTGTTGATTGCCTTCTTACATGGTTTCTTTGTGAGATCAATAAGTCTTGTGCTCAGGGAGGGGCATCCAGGTCAGTTCCACTTCTAGGTATCCTGGGTCCTGTTTTTTGTGGGGGCAGGTCCAAAACCAAAATTAATAGTGTATGTTTTCTTTTTGTTTTTTTTTTTTTTTTTTGAAGAATCTCCTCATTGTATACCTCGATGTCAGTAATTAAAACAGGAAGTATGTCATTGTGTGGGCTTCGATATCTCAAGTACTCAAGTGATAACTGGTGTTGTAAACAGTTGCCTCTGCATGCCAATCAAGATGTGTATCTTTCAGCTTCTTCTCCATCACCATGTCTTCCTGCAGAGCAAAATGGAGACAATGTAATAAATTTCTAAATCTTTAAGTTAGAACTTAATAAACGCTTTCCTTTATAAGAGTCGCCATTATAAGAGTTACCATGGCAATTATGTCTCTTCATGTCAACAAAAACTGTAACTGAGAGAGTGATTGGTACCAGGGACTGAGGTTTTTTTTTTTTGTTTTGTTTTGTTTTGTTTTTTGACAGAATATGTTTTGTTTGAAGGCATATGGACTTTGGGACTATGCATTAGAAAAGCAACTGAATACTTTAAATGGAGCTTAACAGGCCATACTAGTAGAATATTGAAAGATAGTAGTGCTGAGGGTTATATGAGCTGTGGGGGCCTGACTCAAGAAGTTTCAGAGGAGAAGAATTTTAGTATTTTGCGTAGAGACTGTTTTTGTAATATGTTGATGAGGAGTGCGACCAATTTTTATCCCATCTGAAAAGTTTGTCTGAGGCTAATGTAAAGAGAATTAGATTAATTTCAGAGGCAAGAAAAATCTCAAAAACAGCCTACAATAGAATCTATCATGTAGTTACTCATGCTCATGTTTATGAAGATTGATGATGTAAGAAGCAAACTGAGAAAGTAAAATTACAAAATGTTCAGATTGAGGCCAGGAGGGAAACAAGGAAGTAGAATGGAGTCAAATCTTGTGTTCAATAAGATAATCCAATTAAGGAATAGAATAAATGGAGTGGTGACTTCAGAGCAAGATCCAACTCAGCTAAGTTTCCGACTTGTGAAAAAAAAATTAAAGAAGAGTTTAGAGCCTTATGTGGTGTCACATGCCTTTAATCCTAGCACTTGGAAGGCAGAAGCTTGCAAATCTCTTAATTTAAGTTCAGAATGGTCTTCAGATTATGTTCCAGTATAGGCAAGCTATGGAGGGAGGGAAACCATGGAACAGAGAAAGCTTGTATAGAAGTAATTGAATGAGGCAACCTGGTTCCAGTTCCAGCAGGCAAGAGAACTTGACTGCTTTGGGTATGTGGTTCTTCTGGCTTTAGAGTAAAAGACATAATAAAGGGGTTTTGCATCCACCATCTGAGACTAAGGAAAGTCACTGAGGGCATGCGCTAAAGCTGTATGGAAGCCTAGATAGGCCATGGTCAGAAGATGTGAATGTGAAGTCTGCATTACCTTGGAGATCCCAAGATATAGGGGACTCCAGAGTCCTGGTATAACTCTGCCTTGGTATAACAGGGAATGAAACTAGTCCAAGAGAAAGAAGTATATTGCAGTTAACAAAGCTGAAAGAATTTGGAGATCTGAAGCATACTTTGACATGAGATATTGAGATGCAGAGCTTGAAGTATGCCCAGCTGGTTTTTGGACTCCTTTAGTTCAGAACTTTCTTACATTCTTCTATTCTGGAATGGTAGTATATATACTGTGTCATTATATGTTGAAAGTATGTCATGTGAATTTTTATTTTAATTTATAGGGAGATTAAAGTCAAGAGATTGCATGAATCTCAAATGAGACTTTGAACTTTGGATTTTAAATGCTGTTGAGACGGTTTTAGACTATAGGGACTTTTGAAGTTGGACTAAATGCATTTAACATTATCTTATGGCTACAGGAATATGTGGGCCAGGGAATAGAATGTGGCTTGAGTAGATATCACCACTATAGACTCATGTGTTAAATGAAAGCTTGGCCCATGGGATTGACACAATTAGGAGGTGTGACTTTGGCTTTGCTGGAATAGGTATGACAATGTTTAAGGAAGTCTGTAAATGTGCAGGCGGTCTTTGAGGTATCAAATGCTCAAATATACCCAGTGTGGGACATAGTTGCTTTTGATGCCTGAGGATCATGATTTAGAATCTGAGCTTCTTGTATATCACCATATCTGTCTGCTACACACTAATATGGACTAAATATTTGAAACTGTAATCCAGCCTCTCTTAGGTCTTTTTCTTTATAAAACTTGCTGTGTCCATGATGTCCCTTCACAGTAACAGAAACCCCAATTAAGACGAGTTCTGTCCAGGACAGATGGTTTCAAGTTGAAAGGAACAGCTCCACAACACTTGTGTTTTCTCTTCAGCTCTTATACACTTTCCCACAATGTTCTCTGTGGCCTTATCCTTAAATTTTATCAGAAATAAGTACATTGTATCTATAATATTCCTAAGAGTAGTGCCCAAACGGCCCCTTTTGCTGAGCATTTTGATACTATAACAGTCAGGATCCAAAGTTAAGTATGAATGTTGTGACTTTCATTTTTCAGCAGCATATATGGCAGCTTTTAGTAATGGGATCATATCATCTATTTCTCAAAGACCAACAACAATTACAATAGTTTCTTATTTATTAGGTCTCAGGTGGATTCTCTTGTTAACAGTTCTTAGAGAGATAGCCCATTCCTGATACTCATATTCTAGAGGGGTCAAAGTCACTATCAACACAATGTTAAGCTGAATATTTTCTCATGTACAGTTCTTCAGGTTTCACAAGCCTCATTTCCTTACAATTTTCTCATAAAGTGTATACCAATCTCTCTATCTGCTAGTGGCAAAAAAAATGACAGCCTGTGCTTTAGTAATATATAAGGAACATTATGGACACAAAGAGATCAAAATAGTGGTCACATCTTTTTATTTCTGACTGTACCCATCACATGTAGGAGGTTCACCCCTTCAAATCCCCAGTTAGATGGGATTAATTTGTTTTATTGTTGTTCTTATCATGCACTCTCTTGTATTTTATTTTAACTTATTTTGTCACTAAAAGAAGTATGTAATGTTCTGGTGGTGAGAAGTCACCTGCTATCTAATCCTGGCAACCGAAGCTCCCTTGCCTGAAAACAGGTAAAGGTAGAATGAAACAGAGAATTAACTTTCTAAATATGTGCTTTGATTTTACAAGCCATATGCAGTCTCATGTGATCCTTTACAAACATTACTATAGTAATAATATATTTTAATGCAGTTCTTTTAATTCTCTTGTTAATGAGATTCTAGTTATAAGAATTAATAATGAGGACATTCTAACTTACACAAGTATATTTGTACCCCTTTTTAATTCTTGGATTTGGCTTAAATTCATTTGAAACTATCAAGTATTTAAAGAAAAGATACTCTTTGTGTATATGCACTCAAGTGATAGTTTGCTAGTGCGTGCTCTATTGTACTCTTTCTAATCTTGATTTATTTCTTCCCTTCTTAAGTGAAGCCTCAGAATAATGATGACATTTATAGTCTTTGTACAACAAAAATACTGTGGAATAAAAAGGCATCTTCACAATTGAGAGAAATATTTTCAGGATTATATATCTTATAGAAAATTGGCAACTAAAATATATACAAAATATATAAGAAACTAAAACTAAACATTAAGAATAAGTGTATCTAACATGAAATGAACTATGGAACCAAATTAAAATATGCTCAAGGGAAGAAAAACAAGAGGCCAATGGGCATCCAAAAGTTGTTTTTTTTTTTTTATTTTCAGCTGTCAAGACAATGCAGAATCAAACTACTTAATCATTCCTCCTTACCTGGCCAGATAATACAAAATTTCTGATATGGGTGCGTAGAGAGGAAAGTCTGAATACACTTTTGGAGGGAGTAAGACTAGAAACATTACTTTAGAAATCAGAGTGACGTTCTCTCAAAAATTAGAAAGATAACTACTGTCTTGGTTTGGTTTTCTGTTGCTGTTATAAAAACCACGGCCATAAAAGCAGCTTTAGGAGAAAGCAGTGCATTTCCTTTCCACTTCTACCACACGGTGCATCGGGATGGGAAGTCAGGGCAGGAACTGACCCAGAGTCCATGGAGAATGCTGTTCTTTATTTCTGCTTTGTTCTTTGATGCTTGATTTTTGTTTTTGCTTTTTTTTTAATTTTTAATTAGTTAATTAACACATTTATTGATGATTCAGGCCTGCTTCCTCCTCTCTTCCAAGTCTTTTCTTCAGTCTCCCAAACTCCTCCTTCTCTGTTTATGTTTAAGAAAGGGCAGCCTCAAGAAAGGGCAACCTCCCGTGGATATCAACAAAACATGGCATATCTCAATTTGCAGTAAGACTAAGCATCTCGCCTTGTATTAAGGCTAGACAATGTGATTGTGTATGAGGAGTAGAGTCTCAAAATTCACTACAAGAGTCAGAGACAAACTCTGTATGCACTGTTAGGGGTTCACAAAGAGGACAAAACTGAAGCATGCTCCACCATGAGGTTAGCCAGCCTGCATCAATAATTAATTAATCAAGATAATTTCACCCAGCTTTCCTATAGGCCATTTCAATTTCCCAGATGAGCTTTCCTCTTTCCAGAGGATCCAAGTTTCTATCAATCACAAACTAACCAGCCACATTCCCATATGACTCAACTATACTGCTCCCAGACATAAAGACAATCAACTTTGGAATCTACACTCACTGATGCTCCATTCATAAGAGATAGAAAATAAAATCTGCCTAGATGTCCCCCAGCAGATAAGTAGATTATTCAAACAAGCTTCATGTCCACAATGGAATTTTATTATATAGAACGGTGCAGATACATACTTTAAAAAAAAAAGAATTAAAGTAAGCCTGGCACAGAAAATCAACAGCTCTGTGCTTTCTATTTTATATAGAATATAACCTAAGATATCCTGCTTTAATTATCTATTTCCTAGCGTCATCTTTGCCACTCCTCAATAAAATTGCAGTGTTATTTTATTAACTATAAATGCCTTCCTTCCACTATCACTTGATACAATAGCAGCAAGCTTCCTAAATTTCTGTATTCTACAGACGTTTATAGAGCTTCCTTCTCATTGCACCTGAGAATCATTAATGTGAGTATTAATAAGCGGCACATACACCTGATGTGAACAGTAGTCACTTAAGGCTTCATTAACAGAATATGTTTCCGAAGAGAAGAAACTTCTCTCAAGGTCCTTCATTTTTTTTTTCATTCTAATGTTCATGAAAATGCACTGAGAAATCAATGAAGATTAAACATTATGCAATTTGGGTTTGCTGAACATAACTTTTCTATGAAAATCATTGTCACCTATGTTTATCAGTTTTCTGTATGGAAGTTGCTCACTGACTCACACAGCTAGAGGCATTTTTCCTAATATTTATCAAAGTCTGTGATTAGGGACATAGACGGATCCTTAAGACTTCTTTACACTGCCACCTGGAAGCATCTCTTACATACTCACGAGCACCACAGTCAGCACTCACATTCTGAATCCACTATATTCCTAGTGTGGTTTCTCTTTTGGTTCTAGCTTGTATCCTCCTGGGTTCCATTTACTACAGAACATGCAGCTTTACTGCCATGAAGGCTGCAGCTAATGCTCCATTAATGTCTGTAGAATGGCTAACAGTGTCCATAGAGGCAAGCTCAGAAGCTATCCCTTTTTGGCCTTTATATCTTTGATGTTCACTGATATCCACAGTGGCTCATTTCTTCCCCAGAGTGACCACAGGATTCCCACAATTTGCCACAAATACTTTAGTGGAACACATCTTTCATTATACCATAGTTTGTTCTCTTGTATGATTCAGATCCACAGCTAGGCATGTTAAAAAGAGGAGCAAAGTGCATCAAATTCCATAATATTTTGCTTATGAGTTTACATATGTTATTTAGTTCCTATTGAATATCAGAAGTAGATCTAGGCAAAGAACACCTAGGATACAAAATTGTTCCTTGTTAATCTTAGTAGGTAGTCAAATCGTTTTTTTTCCTTTTCTTTTTTTTTAATTTTTTATTTGTTGAAAAAAAATTTCCGCCTCCTCCCTGCCTCCCATTTCCCTCCCCATCTCCCTTTCCCCCCCTCCTCCCTCTCCTCTCCCTCTTCCCCCACTCCTCTCCCCCTCCCTCTCCAGTCTGAAGGGCAGTCAGGGTTCCCTGCCCTGTGGAAAGTCCAAAGTCCTCCCCGCTCCATCCTGGTCTAGGAAGGTGAACATCCAAACTGGCTAGGCTCCCACAAAGCCAGAACATGAAGTAGGATCAAAACCCAGTGCCATTGTCCTTGGCTTCTCAGCAGCCCTCATTGTCCGCCATATTCAGAGAAATCTTAATGAGGAGATAATATCCAATTTAAAAAAATCCTCGAATACACAAAGAACACATA
Organism: Alexandromys fortis; assembly: GCF_014885135.2. Taxonomy (NCBI): domain Eukaryota; kingdom Metazoa; phylum Chordata; class Mammalia; order Rodentia; family Cricetidae; genus Alexandromys; species Alexandromys fortis. The sequence goes on from NW_026067928.1 coordinate 11,869,176, forward strand.
ATTTACCAAACCTTCAGAATGAAATACTAAATGAAATAACAGGAATGCTTATCTTCTAGAGAAAAAAGTGACTGTCAACTTAAAGAATAGTTAATTAAAAGTAGAAACATGAACTTTATTGTTAATAGGCTGTATGAAAAAATTAAGTGCTACATTGAACATGTTGTTATGAGAAGAATGTTTTGTAGCATTTATTCTTTTATATTTCCAGTACTAGGGATTGCACTTAGGAACTAGTGCATGCTAAATATATACGCCACTAGGTTATGCCCCTAGCCCTTAGAGATTTTGCATTGTAAGCTGGAACAATTATAATAATTACAATCTTTAATGAGATAGAGATAGAGACAATACTCAGTAAGAATGACAATTAGAAATTGTGACAAAGCAATCAATCCATTCAAAGCATTATTAGTTTAGAATTATTAGCAATTATTTTTTATTTTATTTTTAATAAAGCAAACAAACTATCAGTTTTTATTTTCTGTACCAATCCCAGTTCCCACACCCTCCCCTCCTCCCATTCCCTCCACCTATTCTCTGTACCCGCCATCTACTCCTCAGAGAAAGTAAGGCACATTGCTTTGGGAAAGGCCCAAGCCCTCCCTTCTATATCTAGGCTTAGCAGGTATCCATCCAAAGAGAAGGGCTCCCAAAAAGCTAGAACAATCAGTCGGGATAAATCCTGGTGCCACTGCCAGTGGCCTTTCAGACCAGCCTAGTCATATAACTCTCACCCACATTCAGAAGGTCCAGTTTGGTTCACAATTCTTATTTACATAAATTTCATCTTGTTTATTGTCATATTTTAGTATTGCATCACATTCTTCTTCCCATATCTTTCAAAAGTGTGGTAATTATTCTGTAGCATATTTGCTTCCTTCATTTCCTACTGGCTTCAAAAGCTATAACTGGATTAACGTGGGTAGGAAAGTAAATAATGTTCACTGAATTGGGTCTTTAATTCTTTATCAATTTAAAGCGTCAAAATGAGTTATTAGTTACAAAACATGGTTTCAAGCACATATAACCTATTATTTCCAGAAAATCATTAATCCATTGACTGAAGCTGATAGGCATAGACAAGATAAGCATGCATATTGATCACTCATCAGCTTGCAGGAGTGATTCAATCAATATAGCAAATGATAACCATTTAGGCCATTTGTAATGGGAAATTAGATTCTCTTCATGTCAAAAGAGTTCATATTGAGCTCTTCATGAGTCATTTACTTGGAAAGTCAGAAGAATTTGCTTGGCATTGTTACTATGAAGGTGTTATTCATATTTGATTCATTTAAACAAACTTGCTATGACTCCTGTGTATTCCATTTTTGTCATATTTGAACATTTTTCACTAATGAAAGTTCATGTAACTAATTTTTGTTTTATTTTCAATTGATATATACATATATACATATATCAATTGAAAATAAATATATTCTCAAGTTGTAGAAGATTAATGAGGTTTAAACTCTGTAACTAAATTGAATGCCATACAAATATATTGAATGCCGTACAAATATGTTTTTGTATTATTTGTGCACATACAACCTGTTTATTTTGAATTGACTACGGTAACAGAATTCCGTATAATTATTTTTGGTTTTGTTTTCTAATTTTTAAATAAATGGAACATTGATACACAACACGGAAAATCATCCACATATGTTGCTGCTTAGACTTCAATATATAGCAAAAAGCCTCTTTTAGGCTAAGGATTGCACAGTTATGGGAAAGCTACCTGAACACTGCAGTGCATATCTATATGTCTGAGCACCATTCACTGCATACAGTGTTGAAGAAATACTTAAGATCATTTCAGAATGGCAGAAAGTATATATAACTAGTTATAAATCCGAGACTGAAATATTAAGAAATAAAATGAATTTGCCTAAATATTTTGTAGAATTTCAACAGATCAGCATTTAAATTACAATGTTATAAAAATAAAAAGTTTGTATTACTACACTGTGAATTACTATAAAATATGATAATTTACAGCAGAAAAAAAATCACATCATTTTTCAGTGCCTGCTTTCGGTAAGTTAGATCCTCCTCTGGATTCTGGTTCAAGACTTCTCACAAAGTTGAAGAATTAATTCCTAGATGGAGATTCAGTTATATCCACATGGGTTTTCTCTTCTAAGAAAAAGATCAGAGACAATGATTGGCTTTGTAGAAGAGCACTTCCACTTCTTTAGGAAAATAAGGGAACTCCTTAGCACACACCTTCCAGATCAAAAAGGAGTAGAGTTGGAAGAAAATCAAATCTGCTAATCAAGAAATGCATGCTTGGCAAAATGTTCAAATCAATGTCAAAATGAAGAAGCACTCTTGGTGAATAATACCTTTATTCAAAACACAATGGGTACTGAAAAATGAATACTCCAAGTATGTGGTTAGCTTTGGTGACATAAAGATTTGTAAGACATTTGGGGACTTATTAAGACTCTGACTCAAATGGATAGACAGATGATACATGCATAGCTAACTACCTACCTACCTAGCTATATAGGTAGAGACAGACAGACAGACAGATAGATAATAGATAGATAGATAGATAGATAGATAGATAGATAGATAGATGGATGGATGGATAGATAGATAGATAGATAGATGATTAATATAAAAATAAATATGCTCTAAAGCATTGATAAACATTCTGTGTTCTTCAGAACCAAATATGCCTTTCATGAATTAAGAGCAATCCAATCAATGCACTTAAAATGGGCAAGGCAACAATTCTTGTGTTGCTACAAAATTGCCAAACGTATTGAGACAAGTATATAGATAAGTAGGGACTACAGGAATCCTAATATTGGTGTATACATTAAATTCTATTACATATTGATTTGTAGTATTGGGGATCAATCCTCTGTTTGATGAGAACATGACTGTTAAGTCATATCTAGTCCTAGAATATGATCTGAACATCAAAAGGACAAAATTCAATAAGTATAAAACTAGTTAATGTGTAACTAGTAACTTTCATTAATGATGTCAATACTGCAGAGTGCTGGTAGAGAGACCCAAACAATAGAAATTATTGTTATGTGACTATAGATGTAACTACTAATATGTTATATTGGGCATATTGTATTCACAAGTAAAGTACTATGGATAATGAAGTAAAAGTGAAATGTGATCAAAATATATCCAAAATGTCAAGGGAAGCAACAAGATAAAAAATGTAAAAATGAGTGAAGATAGTTTTTTTTTTTTTTTTTTTTTTTTTTTTTTTTTTTTTTTTTT
>NW_026067928.1:11874226-11927683 GCF_014885135.2 Alexandromys fortis
CTCTCTCTGTTGTTTGTTTGTTTGTTTGTTTGTTTGTTTTGTTTTTTGAGACAGGGTTTTTCTGTGGCTTTGGAGCCTGTCCTGGAACTAGCTCTTGTAGACCAAGCTGGTCTTGAACTCACAGAGATCCGCCTGCCTCTGCCTCCCGAGTGCTGGGATTAAAGGCGTGCACCACCACCGCCCGGCTCAGTCATTTTCTTTACAACTGAAACTCTGGAAATTCAAAATTAACATCCTTGCCTGTGAGCTTCTTATACACACCAGAAAAAGTTTCCACCTTGTGCTCCACGTTGTTCTGCTGTGCTTTGTCTAAATGAACCTTTATGAGCCGGCTGCCGTACAGTTTCACACAGATCCTCTTGCCCACAATTTCACTTGGGAAGACCAAGTCCTCAAGGATGGCGTTGTGCGATGAGCATGCCGCTTCTGGGGTGCTTCTGCTTATTTTTTGTAAGGCTTTTCCGAGTTGGCTTGGGCAGAATGCTCCTCTGAGCAATTAAGACTACGTGTTTCCCGCTGAACTTTTTCTCCAATTCATGAACCAGCCAGACTTTGATTTTTTGGAAGGATTTCAGCTGAGGAACTGGTACAAAAATTATGATGGCTTTCCGGCCAGCACCAACTTCAATTTCCCTAGCCGCAGTGATGTTGAGCTCCCGCAGCTGCGCCTTGAGATGCGAGTTCATTTCCAGCTCGAGCAGCACCTGAGAGATGCTCGAACTCGTCCGGCTTCTCGCCGTTGGGCTTGACGATCTTGGCGCTCGAGTTGAACTTGCCCTTATGGAGTGCAGGCTTGGAAAGAGGCCCAGCTCTCGCGAGAACTGCTCATATCCGGGTGCTGTGTGGTCATCTCTTGTAAATACAATTCTCAATTCTACTGAATTTTGTACCTGCGGATTATAATGAAGATGATTTCTTCCTAAGCTACACTCTCCAGTTGATAATAATGTTAGTTTAAATAGAGGTTGATGATAATAGAATAAAACAATGAAGTATCATACAGCTAGAACATGTGAGGTTTTACTGAGGACAACATCAAGAGAATGGGTATCTTTCTCTTTCTCCTTACCCTCTCAGACATAAAATGTCATAGTACTCAGGCAGGCTCCATGGATTCCTTTTGAGCAATGTGCTACTGAAGGCTGGAACCCTAGGTGGCAAAATAAATAAAAAGAAAACTTTTCTCATACTATATTATGCATTTTATCCTTTGAACAATGTCCATTGCCTTGCAGAAGCTTTTCAATTTCATGAGGTCTCATTTATTAATTGTCAATTTATTAGTTGTCAAGTAACTGGGCTATTGCTGTTGTATTAAGGAAGTTGTCCCTTTACCAATGCAGTCAAGTCTATTCCCCACTTTCTCTTCTATCAGATTCAGTGTATCTGGTTTTATGTTGAATTCTTTGATTCATTTGGACTTTAGTTTTATACAGGGTGATGGTGATAGATATTGATCTATTTGCATTTCTCTATATTGGACATTCAGTTATACCATCTCCATTTCTTAAAGATGTTTTGCTTTCCATAGAATATTTCTGGTTTCTTTATTAAAATCAGATTTCCATGGATGTGCGGATTTATATATGGGTCTTCAATTTTATTCCATCAATCAACCTATCTCTTTTTATGCCGAAACCTTTCCATTTTTATTACTATAGCTCTGTAGTACAGTTTAAAATCAGGGATAGTGATTCCTCCAGAAATTCTTTTATTTTACAGGATTTTTTAAACTATCTTGTTTTATTTCCCCATGTAACATTAGGTATTGTTCTTTCAAGGTCTGCAAAATATTGTGCTGAAATTTTGATGGAGGTGACAGTGAAGCTGTAGTTGACTTTTCTTAGGATGGCTACTATTACTATGTTAACCCTATTGATCCATGATCATGGGAAATCTATCCATCTTCTGATATCTTTTGCAATTTCTTTTTTCAAAGACTCAAAGATATTAGAAAAAGAAGTCTTTCATTTGCTTGGTTAGAATTACTCCAAGCTATTACATTATTTCTGGCTATTCTGAAGGGTGTTCCTCTAACTTCTCTCTCAGCCCATTTGTCATTCATATATAGGATATTTTTAGTTAATCCTCTATCTAGTCGCTAAAGGTGTTCATCATATGTAGGATTTCCTTGGTAGAATTTTTGGAGTCACTGATGTATAGTATAATATCTACAAACAATACTACTTTCCTTGCTTTCCAATTTGCATTCCCATGCTCTGCAAATAGCACTCATTTAACTTCTTCCTTTCCAATTTGTATCCTCTTATATTTCTAACTTGTGTTATTGCTCTAGTTAGGACTTCAAGTACTGAATTGAATAAATAATGGTAAAAGTAGACAGCCGTGTCTTGTTCCTGATTTTAGTGAAATTGCCATGAGTTTTTCTTCATTATGTTTAGATATGTCCCCTATATACTTGTTCTCGCCAAGACTTTTATCGTGAAGAGTATTGAATTGTGTTAAGGATTTCTTTCTGCATCTGATGAGAAAATTCTGCATTTTGTCTTCCAATTTGCTTATATGGCAAATTACATTGATAGATTTTCATATACTGAACCACCCCTGTATCTCTGGTATAATGCCTACTTTATAATGGTGAATGATCTTTTTAATGTTCTCTAATTCAACTTGTGAATCTTTTATTAAACATTTTTACATCAATGTTCCTGAGGGAAATTGATCTTTAATTCTTTCTTTGTTGAAGCTTTGTGTGGTTTAGGTATCTGCATGATTTTAGCCCAAGAAATTGAATTTGGTGATATTTCTTCTGATTCTATTTTGTGTAATATTTTCAGGGGTATAGGCATTAGCTCTTTGAAAGTCTTTCGATGTCTGTAAAAAAGCTGCGTAGCCCTAGGCTTGTTTTTGTTAGAAAGCTTCTATTTCCTTGGGATTATTGATCTATTAAAATTATTTATTTGGTGTTGATTTAAATTTTGTAAGTAGTATCTATCGATAAAATTGTCCATTTATTTTAGGTTTTACCATTTTCTAAAGTACTGAATGAGGCAACCTGGATGCAGAGTGAAAACCATGGTATGTCCTCACTCATAAGCTGGCTATTAGCTGTAAAGTAACAGATTGCCGTGCTCCAATCTACAGACCCTGCCAGGCTTAGTAATAAGGAGGGCTCATTGAGGGTTCAGGTAAAATAGAATTGATTTTGCAGGTGGACATGGGTAGGAAGGATCATTTTTCTTTTCCTCCAACTGGGTTACTTCATCCAGCCTTGATATGACGGTATGTACCTAGGCGTTTTGTAACTTCTTAAGTCATGTTCAGTTGGTATCCCTGGGAGGCCTGCACTTTTCTGAAATGAAATGGGGAAGGAATGGATCTTGGGGAGACAGAAGGAAAGGGGAAGATGAGGCAAGATGGGGAAAACTCCAGTGGGATATATATGAGAGGAAAATAAATAAAAATACTATTTCTATTGTAGAGCACATACTGACCAAGATGGAAAGAAAAAGAAAAAAGCTGCTTTCTCTCACACAGAATATGCATATATACACAAATTATTTTCCTACTTCTTTAATAAAGAAAATAATAAACTATATTTTTAAACTATAGATACATATATCATTAAGCAGTACAGGTATCTTTTGCATTTAGAATGTGAGATGTTTAAGTTTAAAATATTTTTCTGTTGGCAAACCAGGATAGCAGAATAGCAGGTACATATGTTTTATCAAGTGCTAAATCTGAAAGCAGTAGCCACGCCAAAAAAAAAATGTTCTCTTCAAATTGTTTGGAATATTCTAGTCTGTATATTGGAAATAATGTTGTTTCACTTTCTAAAAGTCACATTAATATTTATAAACATATAGTAAATTGTTGAATGGAATTTTGGCTACCCTGATTATTCCCCAATATTCAAAACAAGATAGAACTATGAAAATCATCTGTACGGCTTCTGGGATACTAAGGGAAATGGCTCATGAAGTATTCTATCTTTAAACCCTTAATAAGTTTTCATATCTCACATCCAGAATGAATGCCATTAAGTGTTTCACCTCAGAGCAAGATACTTCACTTTTACTTTCCTCATTGCGTAGTGATGAATAAGACCTGTCTTAAAGCAAGAGTTAACACTGTATTTCCACGGTCTTTGTTATAAGCTTTGTTATTAACTGGGTATTAGTTTTGTTACTGGAATTATTGAGGAGTCAAGTAAGGTAATTTTATTCGGGGTAAATTTTGGCTGTTGTGGAAGAGGCAATGAGTATATGCAGCAAATGAAATCCCACCTTGTTCTTAGATAAACCAATTATTTCCAATCTCTAAAACTGGTTCAATGCAAATAGACTAACTCTGTCTCCTAGCAGCACTGAGCAATTGAAATTTGCTAATAAAGTTTGTTAAATGCTTTTTTATTCTCTGTGCTAAGTGGCTGTTTTCCTGCTCCCTGTTTTCCCTGGTTTACACTTCCCAATACATTAGGAGTGTTAACTTTCAGTGAAATGTATAGGTTTCAGCAAATAAATGACACAAAAATGTATAAAATACAGTCTATACAGTCTAAATGATCAAGTATGTGATTATATATAGCAATGATATAATATAAAGGGATTGTATGTTGAATAAAACTTATTTACAAAAGTTGCTTAAAAGTGCATGTTAGTTTGTTTTCCTGTTTTACCTTTTTTGTGAGAAGTGATAATATATAGGACAATTTAGCTTTCAATTCCCTCTCCATCTTCCTCTCTCAGCTTCCAACTATTTAGAACACAGGTATGTGCCACCATATTCATCTTCCAATTGTTCTTACTTTATACAATTGAATGTATTAGAAAAAAATAATGGATAAGAAGATTCATAAAATATTCTTTGATAGTAGGACAGTAAGTATTAGAAACAATACTTTCGGAGAAGTGAGATTGGTCCTGCCTTTCACCTCTCTTAGAAGAAATGGGTATAGGCTTAATATTTTTTGTTTGAATAACAAATTAAATTGCTAATTGGAAACAAATATCTCAATTATGAACCAGAATGTAGTTTGGTGTGTGTGTGGAAAAGAATATTAGTCTGACAAAGATAAATTCAAATCAAATATAAGTGATGTACAATTTTCAAACATAATAATGGGACTTTGTCTACAAGTCTTTTCAATATGAAAAAAATTAAAAGGCAGGATTGTGCAACACCATTATAATCCAGTTTTTCAGGGAAAATTGGAGGAATGAAAAGCAAGGAAGTAAAAAATCTGTTGTTTCTTTAGGTTCACCAGGTATACACTCCGTGACCTTTATTTGTGGCTAGAAACCAATTATGAGTGAGTACATCCCATGTTCATCTTTTTGGGTCTGCTGATGGATGGAGATAGAGACAGAGACCCACACTGGAGCACTGGACTGAGCTCCCAAGGTCCCAATGAGGAGCAGATGGAGGGAGAACACGAGCAAGGATGTCAGGACCACGGGGGGTGCACCCACCCACGGAGACAGTGGGGCTGATCTATTGGGAGCTCACCAAGGCCAGCTGGACTGTGACTGAAAAAGCATGGGATAAAACCGGACTCTCTGATCATGGCGAACAATGAGGACTGATGAGAAGCCAAGGTCAATGGCAAGGGGTTTTGATCCTACTTCATGTTCTGGCTTGGTGGGAGCCTAGCCAGTTTGAATGTTCACCTTCCTAGACATGGACGGAGCGGGGAGGTCCTTGGACTTTCCACAGGGCAGGGAACCATGACTGCTCTTTGGATAGGAGAGGGAGGGGGAGAAGAGTGGGGGGAAGGGGGAGGGAAATGGGAGGCTGGGAGGAGGCGGAAACTTTTTTTTTCCCATTCTCAATAAAATAAAAAAAAAAGAAAAAAATCTGTTGTTTCTGTCTTATGCTATAGTTTATTTTGAATTGAGTAAGCTCACAATCAGGAACTAGCTTGGATGGACTTAGAAGGTAGGAAGGAAGCAATCTGAATTGATCTGAGGAGATTGATATCATTTTTTGTTTTAGAGTGAGTCATACCACTAAGCGTAAGTTCTCAACATGTTTTCTACTAGGGCAAAAACCTCCAAAATGTAAGCCAGAGTTATTTAGAATAATTCTATGGACTGTATCTTGAATCTACCAAATAGGCACATGGCTGGACAAAGTCATGAAGGATTTTCTTTGACCAGAGTATTTCAGGTGGGAAGAACCTCCTTAAATTGGTTCCACCTTACGATAGCAGCTCCCAGAAAAGGGTGTGAAAGATTAAAGCCTTCGCTTTTTGTTTGATTGCCCTAATTCTCTCTAGAAAGTTCATTCATACGGATGCTGAATCATTAACTTGATGATATTAGAAAATAATTAGGGTTTTCAAAGTCGACTGAAGATCAGCTGAGATATTCATTATTTTGAGCCAGGCAAGTACGAGCTTCTTCATCTTTCCATCAGCTGATAAGCGTTGTTGCACTAGTCTGTAAGTCACTCTAATAAACCAGTGAAGGCGGAAATGATCGGACGCTTAACACTAGAAATCTCACACTAGCTCAGAACTAAGAAAACAGATCGGTGCTTATTAAGGGTTAGACTTACAAAGTCAGGATTTTCTGCTTGAATGATGGACAAAGATCAGATCCAAAGCAAACCAAACAGCCAAAATGGGGCCCAGGGGCAAGCAGAGAGAGGAAGGAAGGGACCGGACTTTTGTGCGTCTGCATCCAGGTGCAGGAGGCCACATCCCAATAGGCGGGTAGGTATTAGCTGTAACCTTTCCACCGCAAATCACTTTATAGATGTTAGATACATGACATAACACACACACACACAAACACACACACACACACACACACACACACGAGAGTGATCCATTCGATAATGTCTGTTCCTCCAGAGTGTACTAATACAATATATTTTCTGGTTTTATAATTATGTTTTCAGTTTAGCCTGGCATATGACACTTACCATTCTGATTGTGTCACTGCATGGGGGATAAATGGGGTCATTTCTCAGTTTTGTAGAGCTTGTTTGTGCTTTACGACTTTAAGATCCACCAGTGTTTGATTTGCAATATGTAACAAAACTGAGAGTGAAAAAAGGTTTGTTTTTATCGTTTTATTTTGTAATTTATCTCAAGTTTACTTTTAACAAACAGACATTCACCATCCCTTCATACCTCTTAAAGATAAACCACTCAGTATGGCCTAAATCACAGCCATTGTTCTGATTATTATTTTGACTTTTCCATTTGCGTGCCTTTCAAGAACACTCTTCTTAGTCTTACTGTTATCTGGTCCAACATTTTTCATGTTTACTATCTGCCATTCTATCTGATCCATCCTCTGGCTTGGCTCTTTATTATAAGGAAACACATTATTAATTTTATTGTTCTTTTTCCAGTGGATGAAGTATAGAACAGGATCAGATAAAGCTTTCATTTCTTCCAGAAGAAACTTTACAGCACTCTTTGCTTGTATTGGATTCCTTGTTAAATCAATAAGTATATTTTGATTATTTTTGCTCAGGTTTGGAGTGGTAAGATTATTTTCATTATTTTACCTTATTTTTATGCTGTATCTGTGAATAAAATTTATATCACTTTATATAAGTACTAATATATTATTTTAATATCAAAGTACAACACATTATCTTTCCACTTTCAAAAATTTTTATGTTAATTTGTCACTAAGTATATGTTATAGTTTTGTTTTTATTGACTACTAACTATAATATTATTAAGAGATTTTCCTAATTTTAAAGCTAGTCAATAATTTAGCTTATAATAATGGGGAAACAATTTTTAGCATATTTGTTCCAAAAATGCAAATGCAAGTTCAATTCAAGGTGACACAAAAATTGATAGCTATGTAGTTGTTTATATATAAATACGTGCTAGTGGTAAGAATTTAAACTGGTATGAAGATTATGGCATAGTAATCAATATGCAGGCTCTTCAGTAATCTAAATTATTGCCTTATAATGTCATTATTGAGTAAAAAATTAAGTGCATAATTTATAGCTATACTGTACAGCTATGTTTATGTCTAAACTAGTCACCATTTCTAAAAAAAATGAGATAATACCAATGATATTGTTATGATATACATAATAAATATATGACAATTAAAATTTCGGTTTAACTTATCTTATATGCTATTAAATCAATTAAACTGTAGGAATAATAGAAAATATATTTTTTTTTTTTTTGGTTTTTCTAGACAGGGTTTCTCTGTAGCTTTGGTGCCTGTCCCGGTACTAGCTCTTGTAGAGCAGGCTGGTCTCGAACTCCCAGAGATCCGCATGCCTCTGCCTCCCAAGTGCTGGGATTAAAGGCGTGCGCCACCACCGCCCGGCTTTAAAAAATACATTTTTAAAATGAAATATAATTATATATGGCAAAAACTTATATGTGAGCATTGAAGAGGATGGGTTTGAACGTTTGACTCTGATCATTACTCTACATAATTTCAACTATTCTTTATTACACTAAGTGAGATTTTTAAAAAAATCATTAAAATGCTGTTTTCTGACCCTTTGTATTACCAAAGAAAAAATACATGGTGTGGTTTTGTGAATTTTGTTATATATAGCAAAAATTATTTCTTTTATTTTAATATTATTTTATTATGTATATTATGTTATTATATTATTTAAGAAAAACAGTGGTGTGGTCTTAATATATATGTGTGTAAAATATATGTATATATTATTTCATGAGCTGCTTATTTTTTGAAAAATAATCCTCAATTTTCAAAATAATCAGCATTTGCTAACAATATGATTTTCACATGTTTAATATATATTATACGTATAAGTGTAGAATTACTTCTTCTATATAACATACATATCTCCAAAACTATTTGCCGAATAGTTTAACTAAGTCAAAACATTTATTCTCACTTTCAAAGAGAAGCTTTCTATACTTCATATTTTACATTTATAATTGCACAGAATATTTGATCTCATAATTCATGAAAGACAGCAGTAACTAACAAGGCTAACAAAGTAATATAAAATCACTGGACTCATCAAAATTGCCCAATGTTTGTGTAAACCTTAACCCTGGATTCCCAAAATTAATATTGAGTATTTTAAGTATAAATGCATTTCACAAAATTGCACTGTCCTCTTCTCTCAAAAACATTCATTCAAATGGGATTTCGGTTCAACAAATTAAATCAAGCTATTTACAAAGCATTGCTTTCATACTTTTATTGATGGACGTGGATGATCTCTGTATCATGGTTGTTACTGTATCAAAGAAGAGAAATCTAAACAGATAGTTTTCTCTAAGAATAATATCAATTTCACTTCTTTGTCAGTTTCTAAATTATATTTGTCAATTGTGTATGAAATTATGGAGATAAATGATCACTGGCCTTGACCTTTCATTACTGCAAGGCCACTGTATTAAGAAGCAGGTTGTTACCTCCAAGTTTTCCTGCATTGATCCAATTAATGCTCTGGAGATTGTTTCTCAAGACCCAGAGTGATAAGACTGCTGCCATTTTTTTTTAAAATTCTACTCTAAGGTCTTTTAGTTCATGTCATTTCAATTATGTGACTATACAGACAGACTGACAATTTTCTTTACGAGGCCATTGTACTTATAAATAACTTATTTGGAGCATTTATAAAACTAAGTTAGAAGTTTTTGTTACACAAATTGATGAGTGAGAATTATGTTTTACATTTTTCTGTCTTCCCAGGTATGAGGCTCAATATTCTAAAGAACATCAGATGATACTTAACTGTGGTAAATGATACATGACCGTTGTAATGATTCATGCCTGAAATCCTAGCAGTGTAGTGGAAACCAGCTTGGCTTCCAAAATAATCTGAGTCCAGCATAGACTGCAGAGTGAGATGAGTTCCTGTTGAAAAGCAAAGCAAAAACAGACAAAACAAACAGACAAACCCTCACCAGAAAAACCTATGGTCATGCCAGTCTGAGGTGTGGTTGGTGCGGTAGACTGGTGTAGTAAGTGGTTGGAATGCTAGAATGAAACTTAACCTAGGCAGCTTCATTTTTCATTAATTTGTGATTTTAATGTCTATACTTTTTGTGTTAACTTTATAAACTTTTTAACTATATCTCAAATTTATTATTTTCCTTTAGTTATTACAGTTATGTGTTTATGTGGGGAGGAGGGTTATGTGTTGAACCACGAACCTGAGGAGGTAAGTGAAGAGAGTCTGTTCTCTTCCTCCAACTTTTTGTGTGTTCAGGAGTTTAAGCTCAGCTCACTAGACTTGGATATGACACATAATTGGCATATAATGAATATACATGATGGATAAATGATCTCCTTAAAAGTTCATTGTTATCGTAATGACATGTATTAAACTTTTTTTTAAAATTAGTTTCACTAAAAGCCAACAATCAGGTACATGCCTATTTCTTAGGGTTTTGTTTTCTATAAAACACAGTACAACATTCACTTTTTTTCTTTTTCTCCACTATTTTTAAATTATGATTATTTTTCTTGAGCTATATACTTCTCTCTGCTCCTTTTCCTTGCTCTGCCTACCCTTCTACCCTCTGCCATGATCCCCATGCTCCCAATGACTCAGGAGATCTTGTCTTTTTCTACTTCCCATGTTGATCAGATCCATGTATGTCTCTCTTAGTATCCTCATTGTTTTCTAAGTTCTCTTGGATTGTGAACTGTAGGCTGGTTTTTCTTTACTTTATGTCTAAAAACCACTTGTGAGTGAATATATATCATATACATAATTAGGATATACTAATGGAAAGTGCATATGGATAACCAAAGACGCCAGAATGCAATAAACATTATACAAAATGTCCATTTTTATTTGATTTTTTTTAACAAAAATCTTAAGTTTTGAAGGTGTCCATCCATGAACACCATGACTTTTTAGGACTCTACTTAAGATATTCCAGATACACAGGTAAATTGGTAGACTATCTTTTTCCAGAAATGACTTAGAATTACTCAGGTATAAATTTAACACATAAATACCTGTAAATTCAATAAAGATACTAATATTTCTCTAGATATTTTGAAATTCTCACAGTAATAACTACAATTGCTAGATTGGGTTTAGGAATCAGAATCCACTTTATTTAAACTATCTTTTAAGAATGATTACATGTATTTTTCTGCACTCTTGACAAGCTTCAGTGATTCAATTTAAAGAGAAGATCTAACATATGTAATGATAGAAATTACATATTTTTAGAATTATAACTAAAACATACTTGAACATCATTATAAAGGTAGAACTGAAAGCAGAATCAAATTATCTACCCTTATTGTACTTGATGTAGTCACTTTTCAATGACTCCTCTAAGAAACAATAGCTATTAAGAATTCCTTGTAAGTAATTTATTCTTTTTGAGATCTCTTTTGGAGTGAATGACCAAGTGAAGAAAACGAGTAAATCAAACAATGGTTGTGCTTCTGAATGTGTAACAATAATCAGAAAGTCTATTTAAGATTATTTTGCACACTGTCTCTTGCACTATCAAAAGCTGCTATCATAGGAGACAAGCTAATATCTCTGGTATTATCTAATATCTGTACATCTTAACCATGATCATTAATGCATAAATGCAAAGATTTAAAATAACTTTGCAATATATAGTTGCTTTGAGTCATTGAATTTGATCTACAATTATGAATTATGAATCAATGTTTCAATGAAATATACCTATTTCATACTTCTCGCTGATTTATATTAAAGAGTAATCATAATATTTCACAACCCACATATCCTTCATTCTCATTTTTCTTAAATTATTTATATTTCTTCACTGAATTGTGGATATATATCTGAAGGATGTTAATTGAATATTCTTTTTCAAATTTTTTCATAAATTTTATATATTTTCTCTCTGTCTCTCTCTTTCTGTGTATGTATCTCTCTCTTTCTCTCAAGTGAAATCTGATCAGGATGCCAAAAATTTCTCTATCTGACTTCCTAAATAAAATCAGGATATGCAAGAGTCATGAACTTTGGGAAGTCGGGTGTTTATTCTACCTGAAACCTCTATTGACCTCAGGTAAAGTATCGATCTACTTTAAACTTTCTGGATATCAGCAACCAATAGACCACAATCTTCCCACTAAAATTACTTCTTTCATATATTTCTAAGATATAACATATAAATTTCCTGTGCCAAGTTGTTCTGTGCTGCTAAATAGAATAGCAGACTGGGTGTTGAGGAAAAGCAATTTCAGCAGGTCATAAGCCTGGCAGAACCACTGGACATTATAAAGTAGAAATTACTGATCTGAACTATAAGAGATTATCACATTTCGCCCTATAGTCATTGCAACAAAATAAGCAAAATACAACTAGGTCTGTGTTAAAGGAACCTTCAACATTTCTTATTTCCTCATAGGTGGATGTAAATGATCTAGGGTTAAAGAAGGTAAAGTGAAGGGGGATTCTAGTTATACACTTTTTGTGGAGTCTTCACTACAGTGCGAAGAAATTTTTCAATTTTTAAGCCACCCATGCTCCAATAAATAATTCTTTTGTCATCGTCCTTTAAGTAAGGCTAGCAATGATACTTGTTAGCATATTCAGCTCAAATTGAATCATGATTTTTCTGTCATCAGTGCCCTGTCTCAGATGAATATACATTTGTTTATGTCCACCTAAGAAAGTCATCATGTCGATGAGCAATGAGAACAGGGTGTCCTAGAGACCTACACAAATCCCACAACATTAGCTTAAAAAAAAAATAAGTGTTAGTAGTGAGCTGGCTGGGAGGACTCTCCACCCTGATGACTACACAAAAGATCAAGCATTCAGGAGAAAGGCTGCATTATAAAAATGACACTTATGGGATTAATCTTTTGTGCAGCTCCCATGATGAAGGTCCCAATTCCTCTGCTGTTTCTCCTGCTCATCTCTTTTCCAAAGTACTATTTTTTCTCAAAAAAAAATGTACAAAACAAGAAACAAACAAACAAAAAGTAGATAAATGAGATGTCTCTCTGGGGAGATCCATTTATTTCTACATGCAGATGTAAGTTAGAAGACAGGTTTTAGGAGACTGTTTTCTTCTCAACTTTGCTCGTTTCCAGGATCAAAATAATCTGACTTGGGAGCAACTGCTTTGTCATGTTGAGAAACTTTGCTGGCCCATTAACCTCGATATTTATAATTTGAGATGTGTATCATTAGTTATGTGTGTCAGTGTGTCTGTGAGAAGACAGAGGCATGTATTTCTTTAAAAGCTAGGGTTGTTTGTGGCTGTAATCTCCCAAGTTTGTGCTGGAATCAAACTCTTCACGAGTAGTATGTGTCATGCCCTCTCCCCAACTGTCTATCTTGTTCTCTGAGAGAAGTCTCTCACTAATACATGTGGCTTTCTGATTCTACAATGATGGTTTACTATCTAAAGAGCACCATGGACCTTTCTGTCTCCACCTCCCTGAGAGTATAAGTGCACACCACCATCCTCAACTTTTCATACGGGTGCTGAGGGTCACATTCAGGACTATCATCTTTCCGGGCAGACATTTTACTAATATGGGACAATTGCAGAAAAGATATGTCAGATTCAAATTGATTTCTCACCAACCCCAGCAATTCTTCTTTAGTCTCTACTAACTTTTGCTGGCATCCAGTGTTTTGCAAATTACAATGAGAAAACTTTCGAAAATCCTATGAGTTTTCAAATGTATAGCTAAACATATACTTTACTTCCACTCAGTCCTGAGAACATGTATAAAGATTATATTATAAGGACTGGTCAGTTTATAGACATTATAAATTTAAAATTTATAAAAGAATGCCATACTTTTGATGGAGACAAGGGAGATATACATAGGAAGATTTGAAGGAAGGAAAGGCAAGTTTGAAATGATGTTCTGGTTATAATAAATTATAATCTCAAAATTTTAACTAAATATTTGTAAAAATCATAATTTGAAACCTTCAGTATTCTGCATATAGTTTACGATTTACATATTTTATTTTAAAAATTATTTTTCCTTAAATTTTTAATTGATAAATAATATACTACAAAAAACTAGAAAATTCAGACAGTGGAGATTTTGAAATTTTCAAAACTCTTATGTGGCCAGGCGGTGGTGGCACACACCTTTAATCCCAGCACTCAGGAGGCAGAGGCAGGCGGATCTCTGTGAGTTCGCGGCCAGCCTGGTCTTCAAGAGCTAGTTCCAGGACAGGAACCAAAAGCTATGGAGAAACCCTGTCTCGAAAATCAAAAAAAAAAAAAAAAAAAAAAGAAGAAGAAAAGAAAGAAAAAGAAAAACTTTTATGTGAATCAACCAGTCTAAGGAATAGACATTTACAGAGGCTAATTAAACTGACCTATATTTTCTGCTATTGCCCCATATTTTTTTATCACCTATGTTTTCAAAAAACTGATTCAAACTTATGAGAAAAAAAAAAAAGCTTCCTTTTTTTACCACCCTGGTAATTTGCAGATAAGCTTTTTAAAGGTAGGTTGAGTCCATTTATATTAAGGAATATTAATGACCAGTGATTGCCATCTCTTGTTAATTTAATGTTTGTTGTTTGTGATGTGATTTTGTGTGTTTTTCCCTTCTTTCGGATTTGCTGCTGTGAGATTATCAATTGTCTATTGTTTTGTTGATGTAATCAACTTCATTGGTCTAGAGTTTTCTTTCTAATACTTTATGTAAAATGTGCCTAATTTTGCCCCATAATTTGATGTATTTGTGTTTGTTTTTGGTCTGTTTCATTGTGGAAATCTAAGGAAAAAGTTATGGACATGAATTACAAAATTCCAGGAAGGGCATGTTTATGTTGTAAAGAGAACAAAGTGAGGATTCAAGTTAGATGAATGCTGAACAAATTGTTTCTTTGAATTTGTATAGAAGTTAATGTGTGTGTTCAAATATGTGCGCATGTGGGTTTGTGTAAGTAGCACAAAAATGGTAGGCAGAGGGCAATATCAGGTTATAGGTCCTTGTCACCCATCTTATTGAAGACAAGGACTCACTTACTCACTGATTCATACCTCCGGTGTGTTGACTTATCAATGTTTTTGATTTTTCTGTCTTTTCTGCCATTGCCATCCAGAGGTGCACTAGGATTACAATTACTTACTATACTGTATTCAAACCTAGGTCATCGTTCTTATATGATAAGCGCTTTGCCCACTGTCCTAGTTAGGTTAGTATTGCAGCAATTAAACAACACAATCAAGAAAACTTTTATAAAAGAAGACATTTAGTTGGGTCTAGCTTGCAATTTCAAAGATTTAGTCCATGAATATGAAGGTAGTGAACTTTGCCGCAGAAAGACAGGCAGGGAAACAAGTATGGGCTGGTTATGTAACGATTTACAGGCAGCCCCGCAGAGAGTTACTGGCTTGACATGGATTTTTCAAACCTGAAAGCCTACTTCCGTGACACACCACTTTCAACAAAACACCTCCTCCAACAAGGCCACAGTCTCCTTATTCTTCTCAAACAGTTCCACTTTCTGGTTATGAAGCAATCGAATATATGAGCCACTAGGGATCGTTCTCAATGAAAGCACTTATACGCACTGAGTCATTTTCCAAGTTGCTATTTAAGTATGACTTGTCTCATGCTGTCTGAAAATTTCTAAACCTTTCACTCTTTTCTGAGATTTTTAAACCTCTTCTGGTTTCAGACTCACCGTATAGAAAGCAATAAAGATATTCTCACCAGTGACAACGAGTCCTAAATTATCTCATGAGTAAGGAGAGGTCATTCAGTTTAAATAATCAACTTTTAATTCTAAAAGGTAGATTAAGAAACACACATTTTAGCTTTTTAACCTCTCAAAATTAAAGCTTTGGAATCAATAGAAAATTAAATTGAATCTAATGCTTGCTTGAATACTGAAATATAGAAGTCAGTAGTCATTGTAACATTAAAAATTATGGATATTAAGGAATTATTCTTAATATTCTTGTCCTGAAGATCCTATTGCATCTATTTTATCAATGTTGTGCTCAGCTCCTATTAATACTGGATGATAGGAATAAAATTTTACAATCTTTAAAAATGAATCAAAAGCTCAATTTTTCTTTCTCATTCATTCAATAACTTTGAACTAACACCTAAATGATTTTAGACACTAAGTGATAAATGCCATCTGCATTTAAAGCATCCATAATCTTTTCTATTCATTAATATACAGTTTATTTAATTTATGGATAGGTAAAAGAGGTAGGATATAAAATACATAAGACCATAAATATGATCGCATTCATTCAAAGAAATGAAAGGAGCCAAAGAACACAGAGTCCAGTAGGCTTTGACTTTTGTGACTCTGGTTTCTGTCTGGATTTCAGGCTATCAGGCCACTTTTGCCTTCAGCTGAGCAATTATTCACTCCAGGGGTTGTCTCCACCAGGGGTCAGACTCTGCTGTGTGCACAAAGAGAATCCCTGTAGACATTTTTCTTTTAAGTTTTCATCTACTTTTTAAATAGGGAAAAGCAACAACAGCAACTGAAATGAAACAAAACAAAAACTCCTGCAGTTATTCTGAGACGATTTTCAGTAGAAAATAAATTTTTTGCATGATAATAATAAAAAAAAATGTCTTTTCAGGAAAAGAAAATTTAAAAAAATTACTTGTCCAAAGTGGAGATCACATGTTCTAATCAGGGTTTTAAATATCATGAATAAAATCTTTAAAAATATTTTTAAATTTATTTAAAATAAATTAAAAATAATCTTTAGTGTACTCATGGAGACTGAAAATAATATAACTTAACAAATTTTCCTTAAGTTAAATTGAACATCAAAACCTAAATTGTTCACAATGAACTGTTAGTAGATGTGTATGATTGCTTCATTTCTCATAACTAAGTATATTCAAAAGACTAATGAATTTTGAAATTCTGATTTATTAAGTATACCCTAAGCAATATTAAATTATATTTATCAGAGTTAGTGAAGTAATGTTATTATCATGAAGATTCAAAATAATCATTGAACAGAATTCTTCTCTTTGTTTCATATTTCCAAACTCCCTGTTGACTGAATGAATACCTGATAAGAAAAAATCAAAGAATGATTCTGTAGTCACATTCTTATTTCATTTTCTACTGTAGAACACATTTTCTTAGTTTTGGTTCATTTTCAGGCAAATTGCAGTGTATTTTTTATTTTGGTTAGTGGACGTTAGCAAAACTTAAGCCCTGAATGGAAACAGAATTGCTAACTTGTCTTTCTTGGACTCTTCTATGGTCTTTAAGTTTTCATGTGTTAAAGGGTTTGTCTTCAATTTTGTGATGGCGAGAAGTGCTGTAGACAGAAGATCTAGACTCAGAGAAATGTCCTCAGGAAATCAAAGGAAGTACTGTTAGGATGTTAGGAGACATTTTTAGATCCTTCCCATTGTCTCTATTTCTGTTGCCTCATGGCTCACAAAGTGAACTCTTCTCACTACTGTTGCCTTGTAAACTATCCAAATAAGTGACTTGATATTGAACAAAATTATTAAAAATGATTTTTTCTCTTAATAAATTTATTATTTCAGGTACTTCATTATGTTGACACATAACTGGGTAATACCCATTTTTCACTTTGATGGACTTTGGGTAGCTGGATACTCCAAACATGGAACATGGATATCATCAACACCTGTAGCTCCCTGATGAAACAGTTACCTAGTTTGCTCTAGCATAATAAAATCTCAGGAGTTAGAAATTAAGATAAAGACCTGGAAAATTCATGGAAAGTGGGGCTATTGGTTGACCTTATCTGGTTGGCCTTCTCTCCCCTTTCTCTGGAGCATGAAAATTCCCTGCAAATTCCTTTGACATCTTTCCCTTTCCTCTCTAGCAACTCTGCAAAGTTCTCCAACAATTTTCTGGATAATTCTGGTCAGCTAACCACTGATTCTGTTCTGGATTCATAGTTGCTTTATTGGCTCAGCTGATTGGCTGAATGGACACGTCTCCTGTAGCAATACCATATTTTGGCTATATTCTTGCTCCCAGGCAAGAATGTGCACCCTCTGTACAGGATTAGTTAATCAGAGAACACAATTGTCATTTTGGACAAGTTCACAGGATTCATATTATTGACCCTTGTGTGAAAGTATTCACTTGTGCGGTCTATATTCATGAGGAAGATGTAATTTACACAAAGCTTTTCATCTGTTGTACATACAGTTTGTCTCTCACCGAACTTCCTGACTTAATGTCAGTGGCAAAAACTCATTTAAGAGGCTCTACCACCAAATACTTAAATGATGCTTATGAGGAGCTGGCCCAGGTGTCTTGGTGGTGGTGTGGACCTTGAAACTCCACAGAGTTGTGACAATAAACACGTCTTCTTCCACCTATAGCTAGACTCTCACCAAGCTAAGGAATGGGGTGGAGCCATCTGCCAAAGTTGCAGAATTAATCCTAATCATGTTGCTTAGCATATTAAAGACTTACATGCTCAGAAAAAAAGTAAAGGTATACAGTAAAGACAGAGTCAGGTGAAAAAAAAAAAAACTCTAAAGAATTTAAAGAATGTTTTAAAATATATGTAAGCTTTGGAGAAAAGAGAAAAAGGATACACAAAATCCTTTTAAAAAATAGAGTAATTGGGTATTGCATCACAAGCCTTTGATCCCAAGACTTGGGAGGCAAAGGCAGGGAGATCTCTGTGAGTTTAAGGCCAGCCTGGTCTGCAGGGTAAGATCCAGGACAACCAAAGATTCACAGAAAATCCTGTCTCCAAAAACCAAACATTAAAACTTAAAATTTAAAATAGATTAAAAATACACAGAGAATCTGGATACAAACCATACTGGATAGTGTGGTTTGTTATTATTACATCATAGATACAGAAATTGAAAAGCCTAGAAATCTAATGATGAGAAAACTTGACTACTACCATCATTGGCTAATCTTTCACAGTATCCTAGTGTCCAAGCTACCACATAACATTTTGTTTAAGGATTCAATTCCATTTGATTATATCTTAATCTGAATTTTACTGAATAGATAACTTGTGCTTTTGTGACATTGTCCATAGTTACATCAATTAAAATATGTTTTATTTTCTATGATGTCCATGTTCAAAAAAAAAAAACACTATGTGAACCTTTCAAACTGACTAGAAAATTCCATGCAGGCATTATTGATTCCTGCACTGCTGTTGCCTTTTATCCTTGCATCTGGCATACTTCTTTTAATGTTCTATTTTTTTTACCTGCAGACATATGTAATTATTTCTAATTTTCAGTAATTTTTAAATTTTCCAAATGATTAAATAGTACCAGGAGTTTTATCTCAATTAATGATTTTTTAAATTATTGTTATTTTTTTAATGACAAAGGCAAGTGCAATAAAGAATTAAACAATGCAGAATATGCTACTGAAGACATTTGTTGGTTTTTTTTCTTTTCTTTTCTTTTGAAAGATTGGCTCACAATTCAACTTGTAAAGGTTTGAACTTGCAGGCTTTCCATGCAGTAATATTCTAAGTGCTAGAATTACATAACATACTACCATTTTTATTAATATTTTTCTGTATGTATAGTTCAAGAGTTGTGAAGTTTTAGCCTACTAAATCAGGTAAAGCTGTACCTGACTTGAGCCTGGAAGGATAAAAATAATGCAAAGAGGTACTGTAAGCAGATGGGATATACCTTATTCATTGGAACATGGGCTGACAGGCATGCTGACACTAGCGAGCTCAGAGGACATTCTTGCATACACAGGCTCCACACATGGGTGGGCACAGAAACAAAATCAGAGCAGCTCACAGACCTCACACAGAGAGGTACACAAAGATAGGTAGGTAACTGCAGAAGACAGAAATGACAGGGACCTTTGCCTCTCACCTCCAACTCACATTTATGTAAAATATTTCACAAAAGTGTTGCTTTATAGAAATAATTTTTAATACAAATTATACTATATCATTCAGTTTTAGCTGACATGTATATACTTGGAGATCCAGAGTTAGCCTTGTCTGAGGTATCCTGGGTATGTATATAAGGATTGTGTTGTCAAAAGCTTAGTTAGCACTTATAGCTTTCTTTTTCCTTCAAAGTTACTTTTCCCATTTGGTAGAACAGTAGAAACTGCCTTTGTTGTAAAGCACAGACTGATCACTTGGGAATATCCACAGAATTACTAAAATCCAGATTATGCCTGGCCTTTGGGGTCTATTTCCTTCCTTCAGGTCACTAGCTTTCCTCTGCATAGAGGATGGACATCTATGGATGGCAATGAAACAAAGATGAGAGCAGCAGCGGCATTCTTCTAGAAAGTATTACTGTTGTTGCTACTGCATGTTTTTATTATGTTGTCATCCACATTCTTAAGAAATGCCTAGAAATTTCTAGTCACCATTCTAGCCTTCAGTCATCTTGGATACCAGGAAAAGAAAAATCATACCATACAGACTATGCAGTCCCATAGCAGCCCTGTAGAATAAAGGGAGTTATCTGTTGTGATAAGCCTGCACCCTGGAGCTTGAGGCATCATCTCCTGAGAACCAGCCTGTAATCTAAAGCAAGGAGGACTTCTGAGGATTACCTTGAAAGGAACAGCAAAGCAGATCTTCAGCAGAACTGCTTACTTATGCGTATTTCAAGAGCACAATAACCCAATTATTCCTCTGTTCAAAGGAGAAGCTCCTATTAGTACCTGAAGATGAACTTGCATTACTATAAACTTGTCCTTGTTCCAAGAGCATGTTAATTAAATCTCTTTTCTCTGATTTTTATTATTTTTATCTCTTTAGCATGTAATGGGGTGAATGACTAAATTGGACCTATTGACATTGCTAGAACCAATTTGTATACTAAAACTATGGCTATGATATTAGTTAACTATTTAGATAGCTATGATATTAGTTACTATAATCATTTAATAATATTAATTATTTGACTGCTGTTAAAATAGTCATAACAGTAGTTTTTATTTTTAAATACCTTGTTTTGACATTTTTGTTTACTGAATTGTATATTAAGTAGTAAAACAACTTTGGAGCCACTATATTTTCATCTGTTTTGTGTAGTCGGTTTTATTTTAGCAAATGGTTTTTGTTTACTGTTTTACTATTCCTGATTCTAGTCTTCTCTGAAACCTAATATACAAAGACACAAATACTACATTCAGTGAACTTAGTCAAAAACTCAATTCTATTATCACTAAATGAAAAAATCCACATTTCTAAAGCTTATTTGCCTCACTGAAAATCCCACAATTCACATACAACAAAAGTACTTATAAAATCCATAATGAAAAACATGACTATTCAGTGATGCCAGTAATCATCATTTAAGCCATCAGTAAGATATGAATAAAAGTCTGTAGGCATTTAAATCATTCCTGACCATCTTTTCTGGTTTTTATTTCCATTTGAAAATGTATCTCATTGTCACATCCTTAAGACTTGAGTTTATATTAGAGATCAATGCACTACTACGGAGTAATCATGTCTCAGAGAAGACATGAGCATGGTTTTCTCAGCAATAATTATATTGTATTGTGTTTTCTTAAATAATGTCTGTATACTGAGATCACTTAACATTTTTGAAGGAAATATTTCTTGAAAACAGACTGCATTTAAATTGCTTGTGGAATCTTTGTCACAATAATTTATAAATTAATAAAACTATCACTGCTTGGATATAATGATACTGAAAGTCTGATAAGTATTGTTTGAATCAGATAAGCAAAAGAGGAAATGAAAGTTCTCCTGAAGGTTCTCAAATGTTTCAGGATCTTATTTCAGGTCAGAGATTGATCTAATCACACAAACTAAACCCAAATGTTTAAGTAGTAATAAAAAGAAAGTAATCATGGCAATAGGTCCTCAATCATCTAGAATATTCTACAGCTCAGCTAGCAATCAATTCTTTATCTCCAGGATACCTGAACACAATGTTCAGAATTTCCTTTTACATTGAGAAAATACATGAAATAATTCCCTCTTAAATTAGAAAATTAAATATCTTAAACAAAGAAATATTATCTATGCTCCATCTGGATTTAAAGGGGGTATAACCTTTTTCATCAACCAAAAACAGATGCTTCAAAAACTTTCAGAACATATAAATAACCTTAGTAAAACAATGCCTCTATTTTAGACTTGCGGAATCCACATGTACTCTTGGATCCAAAACTGCAATTCTGATTATAATTTTGATAACTTTATTACCTCAAGCCCCAAGAATAGAGACTGGTATAATTTTGAGAATGATGGTGAATGGCCATTCCTGTAAAACTGATTGAAATCTAGACCAACTCACACTGAGAATGGCTTTGATTTTGGTACTGGGTTAAGGAAAGTTATAACCTGGATCTTCTATGCTGAATAAGAAACCGCATAGCAAACTCAATCACAGACAAAATTCTTTTCTCTCATCCTCTCAACACTGTCACTGTGATATCACTGTATGTCAAAAAGGGGAAAGATTACACTTGACACCTTAAAAAAAATCTTAACATTCTAATCTGTTTGGGAGACATTTTTTCCATATTAAACATTCATAATGTGTTTACTGTTCTTTTGTTTATGACTTTGAGGTCCTACAGCATATTTATTTTGAGCTTACTACAACAAACATAAATATTGTAAATTATCTTTTTCATTTAATTTTCACATTAATACATCCCAACCACAGTCTCTCCTCCCTCCACTACTCCCAGCCCCCATCCCCACCTCTTTTCTCTTTCCAAGATCCATGGCTCCTCCATTTCCCTTCCAGAAAGAGGAGGCTCCTAGAAATATTATCAACCAAATATGACATGCAATAAGAGTAGGCACAAACCTGGGTGAGCAACCCAATAGAAGTAAAAAGGTCCTAAGATCAGGAAAAAAATGTCAGACACACCTCTTCCACTGTTAAAAGTCACACAAAAATTCAAAGCTAAAAGAAGCACAGCTTGTATGCAGAGGGCTGGCTGCATATCCATGCAAGCTCCATGGTTGTCAGTTCACGCTGTGAGACACTATGAGCCTTGCTTAGCTAATTCTTTGGGCAGTGTTCTACCTTGTGTCCTCATCCTCTCTGGTTCCTATAATCCTTCTACTCTTCTTCAGCAGCGGTTCCCTGAGTTCTGCCTAATATCTGGCTACGGGTCTGTGCATCTGCTCCTATCAGCTGCTGGAGGGACCTCTCTAAGAACAGGAACTCATCAATGAGTATAGCAGAAATCATCTCAGTGATTCTTTTTATCTTGGTCATGTGTATTTACTTTTTTCATAGGTATCTGAGCCAATCAGTTTCCAGTTCCTACCCATCCAGGTTGTATTGGGAATGGGACACCTCCCCTGACTTGGCCTTCAAATTATGCCAGTTTTTGACTGGTTATTTTATTGCTATGTTCTGTTAGTAGAAGAGCAGAATTTTTTTTTTTTTTTGGTGAGGTCCCTGGGCTGTCTAGTCACAGGTTCTAAGCTGTACATTGGTGTAGGATGTCTTTCTGTAATCTATAAATATTTGTTGTTCTCAATAGTTGATAAATAAATTTACTTTGGCCTATGGCAAGGCAGGATCAAGTCAGCCTTGAAATCCAATCATAGACAGAGGAGAAGGGCAGAGTCTTGGAGACACTAACACGTGCCCAATGAACAACTGCCAGAGCAATGGTGATAAACCATGGTCCCATGGCAATACATAGATTAATAAAAATGGGTCAATTTAAATCTAAGTGCTAGCTAGTAATAAGCCTGAGCTATCAGCTAAACATTTTTAATTAATATAATGCTCTGAATGATTATTTTAAAAATGGTTGTGGGACCACACAGGATAGAGAAAAGCCTGCAGTTAGAGGCTAGTCTGAAGAATAGCTTCTTGTACCAAAAGATGCTTCCACAACGGAGTGAAAGCTCTATGTATAAACTAGCTTGACTTCTCTTTGTTGGATGAGTTTTGTAGGTATTATCTTAAGCAAAAACACCTTGCCTACAGTTGCAGAGAACAACCTATAGTCTTGCCAACAGTCTGCGCTGTTTGGGGATTTCAGTGAGGTCCCTTTGGCCAACACATCATTTTTTATACTAATGGTGTTCTATTCAGAAAGTCTTTTCTTGTGTGAACATTTTCAAGGAAATTGTGAATCTTCTTTTCTACTCAGTTAAATGTATTTATTTTGGTTGAAGTCTTTGATTCCTTTCATGATGATATTTATGCAGGGTGATAAGTATGGATCTAGTTGGAATCTTCTGCATGCAGACATCCAGTTTAATCAGCACCATTGACTAAGAGGCTATATTTTCACTATATATTTCTGTCCTTTTGATTAAAAATAGGTGTTCATAGGTGTGTTGATTTATGTCTAGGCCTTTTAGAATTTGAATTCCTTGGTCATGTTTTTTTGTGCCAACACAATGTTTTTTTTTTTTTATTACCATAGTTATATAGTACAATTTGAACTCAGGTATGGTGAGACTTCCAGTAGTGATTTTTTTTTCTGAATTTCTAATGGTCCTGAGTTTTATGTTTTTCTACATGATGTTGAAAATTGTCTATTGATGATATGTGAATATTTGTGTTGGAATTTTGATAAGGATTTTATAAGACCTGTAGATTTCTTTCGGTAAGATGAAAAATTTTTACTACATTAATTTTATATATCTATAACCATGACAGATATTTTCATCTTCTGATATTTTCTTCAGTGTGTTTCTTCAAAGACTTGCCATTTTGGTAATAAAAGTTCTTCACTTGTGTTGGGAGCAGTGAGATGCCAGATCCTGAATTTCTTGTAATCCCCTGATCTGAGTGCCTACAGCTGCTCCCAGCACGAGACCTTCAGGAGTTCCTGATGGCAGGAGAGTGGTTTCTGGTGGGTTTGCCTAGGGCGTGGCTATTTCTATATAATCTGCCCCTGAACACAACAACGGGGCATTCTTGGAAAATTCAAGGATGACCCGTGTCGCTGTCTCTCTGTCTGTGTGTGTTTGTGTATTTTAACCTCCAGCCCCCTTGCCCGAAGCTCAGTAACTGGGTAATAGCATACGGGGCACAGACACTGGGGCGCGGGCGCGGCAATTGGAGGTCTCCACCGAGATAGCGGCACACTTGCTTGGTTAGATATTCCTCAAAATATTTTATATTATTTAAGGCTATTGTGAGATGTGCTGTTTTCCTATATCTTTCTCAGACTATTTATTACTAGTATACATGAGAGCTACTGATTTATGTTAGTAAATATTCTATCGAGCTATGATGCTGACAGTGTCTATCAGCAATACAGTTTTCCTCGTGGAACCTTTTAGGGCACTTATGATCAAAAATAAAGTTTAAAAAATCTTACACAACACATAATAGGGAACGAAACAGAATCCTATAAATAGATTGGCAAAATACTTAAATATACTTCTTTCATGGTCATAAAAGCAGTCTTAATCTGATAAGAGATATAATATCTAACCAATGATATGCCAGGAGAGTTTGATCCATCAATTCATATTACTTAGAAATAAAGACAACACAATGGTTTTAAGGGTGTTTAGATTAATAGAATATAGTTCAAAATATTTTAATTCTACTTTGGCTAGCGCTATCCCATGATTATCTGACACTTAAATATTACATTCACAAGCATCATCTAGAGGAACAGATACAAGCAGGTATCTAGAAATGGGCAAATTTTCTTTATACTTTTGTACAACACAGCAATCTTATATTTTATTTATTCTTATCATGACTGATTTTTCTTCCATTACCATGAATGACACTTGGGTAGAAAATCAGTATTCTGCATTATATACAAACTGCGTGTTCTTGAAATACTTGACAACAATGTTTTTAACTTCCTGTTATAACAGTAAAAAATATAGGAATTCAAGATAGGAAATGAAGGTTACGTTTTACTTGTATTGCTTTGAGGTAAAACAGACGAATCATGTACAAAGTTTATTTTGGAACAAAATTTATGTAGATGACATCTGAAAACTCATATTGGAAAAACTGCATTTGAGAATAATTATTTTTAAAATCTTAAAAATTAAAGTATGACTAATTATACAGTGATTGGAATAATCCTTGTATTGCTAGCATATGCAACATTTTTTTAACTGATTGAATATGGGGAAAGTAAATAGAAAGCATACTAACTACTACATTTTTGATTTGAAAAGATGGAAAAATTTTGCAAATGTAGTAAAGATCCCTAAAAATATATATAATAGGCTAATATAAATAAAATATATTTGTTGGGTATAATCTAATTAGCCCTTTGAAAAAATATCTGTAAATTATGATTTATTTTTTAGCCGGTGATAATCAAGAAGCAAAACTCCATAATCTGAAAAATGAACTTCATAATTAACACATGACATGGAACCTTGGACATGGACCTAATAGTTCAGAAAAGTGCTCAAGCCACAGCAAACTGCTTTTCACATGACTCAGTCTTGACCTGGCAATTTTCTTCAACTACAGAATCCACTCGACATGGAATGAAAGAATTAGATTTGACTTTATTTCAAATGTGGATGTAACTAATATCCACGACCATCCCTAGTTTGAGTAACAATTGTTATGTACTCTCTTGGGTTAGATTTAATCAGAATAAGTGCTTATAATTAGCATAAAAGACTAAATGAATAGTTTATGTATGGTATAATGTTAATTTCTTGATGTTTTCGTATTTTTTCTGTCTGGAAAGTGCTGTGTTTCATTCCAAGACATTATCTTGATTTAAGGGTGCGGGAGGCCTTGTGACTAATAAGTGGTCTTTTCCAAGTGTCATTTGTCTTTAATCAGTATTGTACCACTTATGTTTCTGAGTATATAATTGCCTGAGTGCTCCTGAAAAGAAAAAAAAGACCAGTTTTCATGAGATAAAGATTTTCTTCCCAAATGTGGAAAATTTTCTTTAAATTCCCCAAATTATAATCATATATGTTTCCTTGCAAACTATAATTAAGTCTCCCTATAATTTGCTTTGGTACAGATTTAGCTCCAACTTCTGTATGATCACTGTACAGTCCAAATACAATAGCATTTCCTCACATGACTCTGCAGAGGCTGATTCCTTGCTTCAAATTAGGATAAAAAGCATGGGGCAAAACACGTTGGATAAAACAGGGAGAAGAAATTCTTTCAGAGTTTTGATAGCTATACTTGTCCTCATTACTAGAAATGTCCATAAAAATGATTTGCTATATGTGTAACTTTATGTCATAGACATTACTTATTAAAAAAAAAAAAACTATTTGGGCCGGGTGGTGGTGGCGCACGCCTTTAATCCCAGCACTTGGGAGGCAGAGGCAGGCGGATCTCTGTGAGTTCGAGACCAGCCTGGTCTACAAGAGCTAGTTCCAGGACAGGCTCCAAAACCACAGAGAAACCCTGTCTCGAAAAACCAAAAAAAATAAAAAAATAAAAATAAAATTAAAAAAAAATAAAAAAAAAACTATTTTAGGACTTGTAGAAGGAAATGTATCAAAGTAGTTAAAAATATTTACTGATATTCCCTATTTTAATACAATAAGCATATTCACATAATCTTTTAAAAATACATAGATCTTTAGAAAATGACTAATATGGCTGAAGTTTTATTAAAAATGTTTTAAATCTTCTCAATAAGTTTCTTCATTTCTCCCAGATCCTTTCTTAATATTGAGCCATTATGTTCATCCTTTCCTTTCTAACAAACATTTAATAACAAAAAAGAGTACAAATACAAACGAATAACCTAAAAGTTTTTTAACTACCTAAGAATCCAAATTTTCATACTAATTTGTCTATTTCCTATTCAAGACACCAGCAGGTGGCAGGATTGAGGCAAAAAAGCACCAGAGTCATTGAAAAAACTAAAGAGAGCACATTATGTTTCCAGTCCTTCCTCTTCCTGGGTTTGCAGATGAAGATTTATCTTTTCCTTCAATTCCTTGAGACTCTACTCTGTTAAGCCACTAAATTGTATTAGGAGGCAATCGTTTCCTTTTTTTTTTTTTTTTAAACCATAAAACCTGCTTGAAGCTTTGGTTCTACATAAATTTGGAACATCTTCATCCTGACAAATATGCTTTACCTTCCTAAACTTTAGTCAGTCACCAGAAACTATTCCTAATCCCAACTATGCCGTTTGTTGTAAATTCCAGTTCTAGCAAAGAACTCTCACTAAGTCAATCTGCAAAGAACTCTACTCCAGTCATCTGAGTTCAAACCCATGCTGTCTCTCCAAGTTCTTCTCTAGAGCTTTTCCCAGGTGATATCCAATCAATCTAATTTGGCTCCGGCAGGATTCCTGCTAGGTTGAATTAGCTAGATTCTTCTTGAAATCTGATGTTCACCAGTATATTTTTCGTTTATTAATACCCAGGCTGCACTTCTTCATAAAGGCTACTTGTGTCTGTAATATTGGAGCAAAGCCAATTTCTCTCCACATCTAAAATTCCCATTATTATGTTCCTCATCTCCTACAACGTCATCTATAAACTGTGACTCAACATGGTTTAATGAGTACCATTGATTTTCTTTTTTCTTTTCTAAAATTTGTTTACACATAGGACAGTTTGGAAGAATGATTTTATTCGTGTAATGGGAAAAGAAATACAATTAACAAGCATCCATTCTAATGTTCACAATTTTATGATGAATTGAGTACTTTTTCCAAGATTTTACAAAAATAAATCAAATAATATTATCAGGCATGACAAGTTTTTTCACAGTAATTTAAAATTAATAATGACCTAGGTGTAGGTTGGGCCTATCAACATCAAATATCTAACAAGAAAAGGTAGCAAAGGCTTATCCAAGAAGTCAGTCTGGTAGGGTAAATTCTCAATGGATATTTTCTCTTCCAAAATAACTTTAGCTTGTATCAATTTGACATAAAATGTAGCCAGCACAATAGTTAATTAAACCAAGTTACCTCCCTGAATTAGCAGTATTTCTGGATGATATTGACAGGGGCCTAAAGAAATAAAATCAAATCATATTCTCTAAGCATCATAGTCCTAAATTAAAGAACAGAAGAATCCACAAAACGCATAAAGACGGTTACAATCTGTATGCAACAGTGGCATTTGTGGTTTGATTTTGAAACCTAGAGTCTTATGCTTCTAGTGCTTATGTTCATGTTTCTATTTCTCCCCTGAGTAGATACTCAGATATTTGACTAGTAGAACTGATGCTTCAACATTTACCCCATTTGACTGTGTAAAAATACCTTATTTAACTTTCTAGTGAAGAGTTTGATGGTACGATTGATATGTTACTGAATAAAATGAAGGTACTTAAAGGGACCAATTGGAAGATTTTACACAGTAGAATCTGAAGAAGTATTAGTTAACTATTAATGATAAGTACACATTTTGAAAATTTATGTACTCTATGATCAAATTCTAGAATGAAAATATACAAGGAAACAAATAGGCAATAAGTAATGGATAGCAGATTCACTACAACTAGTTTTATAATACTACTGCATATGAAGAATTTATTATGTTTTGCTTCATGGGAAATGTTATTTTCTTCAGATTAATTAAGTCAATGCTCATACTAATAATGTATTTAAACTAGTCACAGAAGAGAGAATTAAAACTGAAAAAGGAGGTAATAAGACTACGATGTCCTGTTCTTGGTTCATGTCACTGTTCTTTCAATACATACAACTCTGTATCCATGCATATATTTTATATGCTATTTTACCCAACTACTAAAATCATGACCCTCCCAGTTCAGTTACTGGACAAAATACCAGAATGCACTTTTTTGCCTTTAAAATCTTGGGACTACACTTGCTTCCTGAATACCTAAGTGTTGTCCAGACAAGTAATATAAAGATTTTCAATTGGCTATAAACTGTGAGTAGTAATCATTGGTGAAATACCCATAACATTAGTGGGACAATTAGGTAGCTTTATGTAGTTGCTAGAACCAAGAGATTTTTAAATATTGTGTACAAAATGTAACAATCATTGTAATTATTATATTAGTAACAAGCCTCTAACATTGTGTGACTCCTTTGATTCTAGTTTGAGTTTGGAGATTAGGCATAGAAACTGACTCAGCTGCTAAAAAAACAGAAACATAAGCAATGTTTTCATCACCAGATTATCTATATCCTCTACCAGTGTGAGAAAAATAGAATTGCAGGATACTGACCAAGGTTTTACAGAGGCAAACAAAAACTTGAACCTTGGTAATTTATCCTAGACCCTTTCTTTTGTGTTGCCAAAGAAAAAATAAGTAGTTCTTTGTAGAGCAGTTGTACATGCTTTTTTTTTTTTCTGCTAAAGGAGATAGCTGAAATTGTTCCTGGAAGTATAAGCAATCATCACACAAAAGAATGCAGAGGGCAGTGACGAGAGGAATCAATGGGAAGGAACTGGGTAGGGGTCACCATTCTCTACAGCGAAGAGAAATCATAACAAAAACATGAAGCAGATGACTACTAATCAGTGCACCCTCTTACATACACATCTGACCATGCAGACAGGAAAAAGGGACAGAATCTTTACATGTTGGTCATGACATGATCTGAATAGGGATGATGTGAGGTAATATTTCTGAATTAGCATATGATGGGTTTCTACTTGATTTAAAAGTGTGCAATATTACAACCTCCATTACAGTGTTCAAGTTAAATATTCTCATATCACTTCTGCTCAAAGGTACAATTTTTTTCAGGGGGTGGGTTTCAGGGCAGGGTTTCTTTGTGCAGCTTTGGAGCCTGTCTTGGCATTAGGTCTGTAGACTAGGCTGACCTTGAACTCACAGAGATCTACTTTCCCCCTTCTCCTAAGTGCTGTAATTAATTTTCAAGGATCAACAGTTATTTTGGAAATATAGTGACGTTTTGAAAGTGTTGATCCTTGAAAATTTTAGAGTGTGATACCAATTTTCCAGTGTCAGAAATATAATAGCCAGTAAAAAAATAAATTTAAATAAACTATAAGTTCTAAATCTATTACATTTATTTATTTTGGTGTGAGTGGTGTGTGTATGTGTGATCACAATTATGCATGCACATGCCATGGTGTACATGCTGAAGTCAGAGGACAATTAGGGATGGTTAATTCTCTCCAACTACCACATGGGGTCTAGGATAGAACTTGGTGGCAACTGCTTTACCTAAGAAGTCATTTTCTTTTTATATAATTTATTTTTTTTAAAAAAGAAAACAGTCATTTTAATTATACATACCAATCTCACTCCTTCCCTCTTCCAATTCTCTCCACCTACCCCCCATCATAACCATCCCCCATCCACTCCTCAGAGAGGGTAAGGCACATTACCAAAGGGAAGGTCCAATACCCTCCCTGCTATATCTAGGCTGACCAAAGTATCCATTCGAAGAGAATAGGTTTCAAAAAAGCCAGTATAAGCAGCAGGGGTAAACCCAGGTGCCACTCACTGTCAGTGGCCCCACAGTCTGAACCAGCTATACAACTGTCAGCCACATCCAGAGGGAATAGTTTGGATCTATGCTGGTTCCTTCCCTGTGGAGCTGAAGTTAGAGAGCTTCCATTAGCTCCAGTAAGCAGTTTCAGGTGGTGCCCCCATCACGGTCTTGACCACTTTGCTCACTCTTTAACTGGACTTTGGAAGTTCAGCCCAGTGGTCTGCTGTGTGTTTCTGCCTCTGTTTCCATCAGTTTCTGGATTAAAGTTCTATGATATCATTTAAGAAATTCATCAATCTGACTACAGGGCAAGGCCATCTCAGATATCCTCTCTTCTACTGCTTAGGGGCTTAGCTGTGGTTATACTTGTGAATTCCTGGGAATTTCTTTAGTGCCAGGTTTCTTAATGCTCCCTAATGGCTCACACAATCAAAATATCTCTTTCCTTGCTGCCTTCTCTGTTCTTCCTCCATCTCAACTATCCCATTCCCTCAAGTTGTCCTTCACCATCCCCTTCTCCCTTCCACCTCCCCTTCTGCCCTCCCTTCGCCCACGACCCTGTACTTCCAATTTTGTCAGGCAATCTTATCTAGTTCCCCTTCCCAGGTGGATCTATGTATGTTTGTCTTAGGGTTCCCCTTGTTACGTAGCTTCTCTAGGGTCATGGACTACAGGCTTGCTATCCTTTGCTTTACAGCTAGTATCCACTTATGAGTCAGTACATACCATGTTCATCTTTCTGGGTCTGAGTTGCCTCACTCAGGATGTTTTATTTTCCAGTTCTGTGCATTTGCACACAAATTTCAAGATGTCATTTCCCCCCCCCCCGAGTAGTTCTCCATTGTGTAATTGTACTGCATTTTCTTTACCCATTTTTCAGTTAAGGGGCATCTTGGTTGTTTCCAGGTACTGGCTATTTCAAATAATGCTGCTATGAACATAGTTGAACAAATGCCCCTGTAAGACAGACATTATCTCAGAGTAAAAGGCTAGAAAAAGTTTTCCCAGTCAAATGGAACTAAGAAATAAGCAGGTGTAACTAACTATCCAAATACCTACCAAAACAGACTTTAAAGGAAAAGGAATCAGAAGAGATGGAGAAGGACACTTTATACTCGTCACAGCAACAACCCATCAAGATGAAATCTCAATCTATGCCCCCAAATAAAAGAGCACCCACACATGGAAAAGGAGCATTACTAAAGCTTAAATCCCACACGCAATCCCACATATTAACAGCATGAGAGTTCAATACCCCACTCTCCACAATGAACAAATCAACTGGACAGAAACTTAACAGAAAATAGAACTTGCTGATGTCATGACTCAAATAAACTTAATCCACAGAACATTCCACCCAAACACAAAAGGACATACCTTCTTCTCTGTACCTCATGAAACCTTCTCTGAAACTGACCACATACTCGATAATAAAGCAAATCTCAACAGATATAAAAAAATTGGAGTAAACTGATTAATCATTCTTATAGACATGTTTTCTAATATATATATATATATATATTTATTTAATGATTGTTCTCCTTAATTTAAATGTGAGACCAGCTGATATCGTCCTCCAAATATGACTGTGCCTAAAATATTTACTGGAATTGGAATGTATGTATGTGTATATATATATATATATATATATATATATATATATATATGTATATATATGGATTCAATTAAAGAATAGAAATTTATGATAGCATAAAAAATAATGTAGTGTTTTTTTCAGTCAAAAGGGTAAGAAATTGTATACTCTGAAGCCAACAAATAGTGAACCAAGTTTGGCAGCACAGATGCCAAAAATGTTTATAAAGTAAGAATCACTGTAACCGTGCTTCTTAGAGTAATCCTTTCCTGCGGTAAAGTGATGCAAAATAATTCACTAGTTAAATCTAACCTAAGATGAGGAAAACTTAAATGCTTTAAAATTTTATTCTGCAATGATTTGTATGCTTTAATCAAGCATATTTATGAGATTAAAAATCATTTCTATAAGCAAAACTCTCATAGGGAAGATAAACAAGGAATTGACTTTCCCCTTAATTTGTTCCATGAATGTTAGTAGATAATACTGAGATTATGTTATAGATGGTCACCCATAAATAATACTATAGTCTTTATGCTAGTATAATCTTTTAAACCTATGGGTAAAGAAAAAAATATTGATGACTTCTATTATTCCTAATATCATTTAAGGCATGTAAACAAGTGTAGCTCCTAAAATAAAGTTAATATTTTCTGATTAATCAAATAAAACAATAGAGGAAGGGTCATATGGCACAAGGAAATAAGGGAGGCAAAGATGCAAAGAAATGAGCAAAAGTTTCTCCAACTTATATTACACATACCAGAGCCCTAGTACAGAACAATGCAGAAGAAATCAGAAAACTGAGTATTGATGTCAATATTTTCACCATTTGCTCCTACTTCCTAATGACCGTCACTTTATTATACTTATAATTGTGTTTGGGAAGTCATGTGGTTTTGACTTTCAGAGGATAGCTTCTGACATTTCAAAGAGATACAATTTTACTTATATTAGCTTTTTAAGAAGTAGGGCCAACATTTCATGTGTTTATGAGAAGTAATCTAACTTCTCATATTCTGAATCATTTCTTGAAAGAAAACTTATGTTCTAATAATAAGAGAATGCCAAAATATTGAGGGAAGATTCCACTCTCATTCTCAATAATTTGTAAACACAAAAATATAAAAGTGAAAGTCTTACATTGCTGATCAAATGAAAATCTTTATTGAGTCTCCGGATTGAAGACATGATATTATGAACTGCAATAGTCTATCCCTCTTCTGTGTGCCTCATGTAAGTTCTTTCAACAGGAGTTATAAGACAAGGAATGCTGGGACAGAGACTACAAAGCTAGCTAAGGTTGATACAAAACACCTTATTCATAAAATATTAACAATATGAAGAAATATTAAATTAATTAAAGATTATCTCCAGGTGATAACATATATAATTACATAAGTAATATGTTTTAGTTACTTTTACATTGTTGTTGCAAGACACCATGACAAAGGCACCTTATAGAGGAGAGCATTTATTTGGGCTCAAAGTTTCAGACTGTCAGTGCATGACCATAATGTTAGGGGTTTAACATCAGACAGGTACTGATGCAGTAGCTGAGAACATAAATTAGAAAACAGAACAAAGAAGACATAAATGGAAATTTCTTCCATGAGGTATTGAACCTCAAAGTTCACTCCCAGAAACACACGTCCTTCAATAAGGCAGTATGTCTTAATTTTTCCTAACTGTGCAGCAAGTGTTCAAATATGGATCTAAGGGAGCTATTTCCATTTAATAAATTATTGTCTTAATGTGAAAATTTTAGGTGAAACCCTGGAATTATTTTGGTTTCATACAAGGTTTCACCATGTAGCTCTAGATGTCCTGGAATTCACTTAAAAATCAACCTCAAAGTGAGACTCTAAACTGACAATATCATGGAGGTGATATTATCAGGTCAAACATTTTGGTGGACTGTGGTTTTCCTTAGTGAACTCGAACTGTTGCAAAGAGAAGTTTTGTTGAGGAAGAATAGAGTTTTCTGTTTTACCTAGTAATATCAGAAACTACACCAATAAAATGAGGTCTCAACACAACACAAAGAACTAAGCAACTGAGAAAATCTGACGATGAGTAGGGTACCCTTTCCATGGGAGAACACACTATTGGTTGTCCAGTGTCAAACAGTCACTCCTGAAAACATGCATAAACAGATAGTGATGTACGAGCAAAAGAACTTTTTTAGGAACACATACACATATATGTGTGTATATATGTATATATGTGTGTGTTGTGTGCATATGCATAAATACATGTAATAATAGTAACTTAAAAACAGCAGCCATGAATTTGAAAGGCAACAGGAAAGGGAGCTGTCAGGTCCCATTTTGTCTCCCCACAGTCTGACCTAATGAACTGTTACCAATGTACCTCAGTGCCTGCATTTCATTAAGGAATTCTAAAAACAAAGAAACACAATGTAAAATTAGTTAATCTTCTAAGGAGCATTTGCTCTCATGGAAAGAATCACTACATGTGCACCCAACACTCCTGTTACTTTTTTTTTTTCTGTACTAGAGTATTGCAAAAAGATAATTTTCTGTTTTAATCAAAAATTTCTCATATATGTTTCAAAGTCGATATGAATAAATACAAAATTCTGTCCATGGTATGAAATATGCTAATGTTTACAACATGGACTACCAGTGCTCATTCATACAAAATTCTAATTTAACACTAAGAAGACCTTTGGAAAACAGTAGGAGATAGCCCAGGCCAATATAAAAGATATGAGTATATGAGAACAGTATATTTCACAAATTCTTGAGATTAAATGGGAAGTTTTCAATGGGTTTCCTATGCCAAAATATACATAATTACTTTTTCAAGGAAAATGTTTAAGTAAGCATCTCATAAACTCAGTTTGATTCCCTTTTAATGGGATTAGGATAGAAGAAAAGCAAAATGTTTTAATATTAGTGGAAGTTATAAAATTATTATATTAATGGAATTTTCGGTTACTATAATGAAAGTAAGAATATTAATAACAAATGAGAAACATATGAGAATTAAAATAGAGACAGTATGAAAGACAGAGACAAACAACTAGCTGATGTTCTCAAAATCTCTTGAGTTTTTGCTCTCCACAGAAGCCCTCCACATCTCTGGGAGTGAGGCCTCTATCTCATTTCAGGAAATGTAATGATTTTGCAAAGACAGTGATTACCTTCAATGGGAAGATTAATGTCTTCATTTCTCACATTTTCCCAATTTTTCTTTGAAGATAATCATCCACAGAGGCCAAATTATGCAGTATGAATTACAATTAAGATGAAATATGATGTGTTGTTTTGATATGTGCTAAAATTAGGAGAGCCTCAAATAGCCTAACCACAAGTTCTGCTCCCTCTAGTACATGTG
Source organism: Alexandromys fortis (assembly GCF_014885135.2). Classification (NCBI taxonomy): domain Eukaryota; kingdom Metazoa; phylum Chordata; class Mammalia; order Rodentia; family Cricetidae; genus Alexandromys; species Alexandromys fortis. The sequence goes on from NW_026067928.1 coordinate 11,910,387, forward strand.
GGTGAGACCTCATCACTAAAGTACACTCGTCTGAAAAGGACCAAGCATACTTCCTGCCCACCCTGAGCAGAGAACTTTAGTCTTCTGCAAGCCTGGTCAAAACAAAGGCAACCCCTCTGTTTTTCCCACTGTATGGATGGTTTGTCTGACAATTACAATGCCTGCTCTATGCAGCTTTTTATTACCTACTCTATCCTTTTTGTTCCCCCAACTATTTGTTTCAGTCGGTTTATGAAATAATGAATTCCTTGAGTACCATCTCTATGTAGGCAAATGTGCTGTGCATGGAATTTTCCTTTGATAGGATATGGCTGCTAAACAAACAAACAAACAAACACAAGACTCAATATAGTCTTTGCAATTTCAGGAGTCATGCCTAGTTATTTCCATTAACTGGAAAATAAATTAATTTCTCATAAACATTTCGAAGAGGAAATGATTAAAACACTATTAAATAACACAAATTGAAGATGAGCATTAAAGCAAACAAACAGAATGATAGGCTTTCTGTTTATTACTTATTATTGACAAACTTAGAATGACTTGCTTTTAAGTATTTTTTCAGGTATTCTCATCTTAAATTCTGTTTAGACTATTATGTATAAGTTTACATTGATATTAATAAGCTACATTGCCTAGATGTTCTAGTTTTACAAACAGTATTGAAAAGTTACTAATGGGAAATGTACAAAAGAAGATATGGATGGTTGTTGCATTTAATAGAAAGTAATTAGTCTCAATACTGTGTGCTGCCTAATTTTCTGCCAACTTCATGCAGCTAGATTCATTTTGGAAGAGGGACATTCAAGAATGTACTTCAAAAAGATCAGGACATTGACTAGCATGTGAGGCGTTTTCCTTTTTTATTTTTTGAAATAAATAAATTTTGTATTTGTTTGTTTATTTATTTTACATCCTGGCCCTAGTTTATTTATTGATTCCCCATTCCTTCTCTCCTCCAAGTCCCTTTTCCCCCTTCTGTTCACATCCCCAATCCACTTTTCCTTCATTTAAAAAAGGGCAGCAAAACATGGCACATAAGAAAATATGTCAGTGTAGTCCACCATAGAAACAAACTGAAAGAAAATAAAACACACGATCATCTCAACATTTCATGAAAAACCCTTTGCTAAAAATCTAACACCACATCCTTAAGACATCAGGGATACATGGGACATACCTAAACATAATAAAAACAATTTATGTCAAGCTGATAGCTAACAAAATTAAATGGCAAGAAATTTAAATAATTCCACTAAAATCAGAAATAATTCAAGGTTGGCCACTCTCTTATACCAATTCAATATAGTACCTGAAGTTCTAGTTAGAGCAAAAAGATAACTGAAGGAAATCAAGGATTAAAAAAAAAAAAACTGGAAAAGATGTCATTATGTTTTGTTGCTATGATAGTATATATAAACAACTCCAGAAACTCTATCAGGGAACACCTGTAAATGATAAACCACCTTTAATCAAGTGACTGGATCCAAGATTAACTCCTCTCCTCAAAAAAAAATCAAGCCCTCTTGTATACAAACATTAAACAGACTAAGAAAGAAGTTTGAAGATCAACGGCCTTTACAGCAGCCTCGACAGTATAAAAACCTTGAAATGACTTTAGTCATGCAAGTGGAAGGCCTGTATGACAAGGACATCAAATCTTTGAAGAAAGAAATTGAAGAAAATATCAGAAGATTCAAAGATCCCCCATGCTCATGGATTGGTAGAATTAACATAGTAAAAATGACCATTGTATCAAAAGAAATCTACAGATTCAATGAGATTTTCATTAAGCCACAATACAAATATTAACAGACCTTGAAAGAACAATTCTCAACTTTATATAGAAAAAAAAAAAAACAGGAGAGCTAAAAATAATCCTATGAAGCCTTTTCATAATTAGCAAATGATCAGAAGGTGCTACACACATAGGCTGGAGTTTCTGGGTGCAATAAGAAAGACAATTGCCTAAGACAGGTGGAGCCAGCCAGAAATCCTCCATGGCCAATGTTCCTAATATTGTGCCAAGACCCTGCCATGAGTTCCTGACCTTGCTTCTTTCAAAGATAAAGTTAGAAGCTGGAAGGTAACTAACTCTTTCCTCTCCAAGTTATTGTTGGTAATTGGGTTTTATCACAGCAAGAGAAAATCTAAAATATTATGAAATTGGAAATCAGTTATTTCCCAAAGAAGTTTTGTATCTTCAAATCATTAATTACAATATAGGAGATAGAGAAAACATCTTTGAAGAGTTTTTTTTTTCTTTTTTTCTCACTTTCATTTATGGAAGTCATAAATGATTCAACCATGAAAAGAGTTTCCTGAGTTTCAATAAGAAAGGGCACCTGGGGAGTCCAACACACCTGGCAGGAGGTAAGCTTCAAACATAGAATAGTAATAGTTGCTTTAATTGACAACCCAACTGGGACTTCAAATTGTATGAGCTGCAAAGAATTTGATGGCAGCTAATTGTTTATGACATGCTCATGACTAAAATATAAGGAGAGATTATTAAACCCCCATGAGGCCAGTGCAATCAAACTCAAGCAGTTCCGTTGGTGGACAGACGTCTGACTTCGGCCAATTAATACCACAGTCATGGAGCCTCTTCCAACTTCTGTAGACACACCAGTGACTGGATTTTAATATGAAAATGTATGGTCAAGTATTGTAGATGCCACTTCCAAAGCACATATTAGCTGTCTAATAAACATTTCCAAATAATATGAACTTTCCAACTATGTAAGAGGGGCAAATGCATCTTGATTTCGCCAGGTATCATGAACCCGGAAGAGAAGGGCAAATACTAATGCAGGTTTAGCATGTGCCATCCTCACTGCAACCTTTGTGTCTGAGAAGATTACTAGCTAGAACTCTCTTTCTCAGAACCATTCTCCTTTATCTGGATAAGCTGGGAAAATCTCCCTGACCCTCCTTAGGTGCAGGCTATGATATCCAATTGGAGTTGTGCCCTCCATACATCCAAACTGAAAAAAAAATCATTTTAATCATGAAGGTTAGTGTTTGTAAAGAAGAATTTGAACAAACAGGCCTTGTTGAAATCGCCTTTACCTGTGGCCATGTTATACTCGCTTCAGCAAGTGGTAGTCCTCAAATTTCACATAAGATAGAGATTTGCTATTTCTTTATGCCTTCTTTATGTTACAGACGCTTAGGAATGAGAGAAGTTTACATGAATAAGCCACACTTGATTCTCTTACAAAATTTCTTTTTTTTCATTAGTGAATTTTCAATGAATTTAGGAAAGATTAAAAATAAATAATTGTTTTCTCTAGAAACAGACTTAGGCAAATTTAAAACTATATATGAATGACCAGGGAAACAAAATTAAGATAGTACCTGAACAGATATAAAACTTGAGCAACACCTCTAAAGTAAATCCCAACGCTGCTGCTGAATACACATATAAAAACCTAAGTAAGCATAAGCATTTATCCCTGTGCATGAAGCAAACTATTAAACAATGTTAGATTCTAGATTCAGGATAGTGTTTTTTATTTCCATCCATTTGCATACAAATTTCAAGATGTCATTGTTTTTTACTGCTGAGTAGTACTCTAATATGTATATATTCCACACTTTCTTCATCCATTCTTCCATTGAAGGACATCTAGGTTGTTTCCAGGTTCTGGCTATTACAAATAATGCTGCTATGAACATAGATGAGCAAATGCTTTTGTAGTATGATAGGGCATCTCTGGGGTATATTCCCAAGAGTGGTATTGCTGGATCCTCGGGTAGGTTGATCTCGAATTTCCTGAGAAATCGCCACACTGATTTCCAAAAGTGGTTGCACAAGTTTGCATTCCCACCAGCAATGGATGAGTGTAGCCCTTACTCCACAACCTCTCCAGCAAAGGCTATCATTGATGTTTTTGATTTTAGCCATTCTGACAGGTGTAAGATGGTATCTCAAAGTTGTTTTGATTTGCATTTCCCTGATTGCTAAGGAGGTTGAGCATGACCTTAAGTGTCTTTTGGCCATTTGAACTTCTTCTGTTGAGAATTCTCTGTTCCATTCAGTGCCCCATTTTTTTAATTAGGTTAATTAGCATTTTAAAGTCTAGTTTCTTGAGTTCTTTATATATTTTGGAGATCAGACCTTTGTCTGTTGTGGGGTTGGTGAAGATCTTCTCCCAGTCAGTAGGTGGCCTTTTTGTCTTACTGACAGTATCTTTTGCTTTACAGAAGCTTCTCAGTTTCAGGTGGTCCAATTTATTCAACATTGCCCTTAATGTCTGTGCTGTTTGGGTTATATGTAGGAAGCGATCTCCTGTGCCCATATGTTGTTGAGTACTTCCCACTTTCTCTTCTATCAGGTTCAGTGTGCTCATATTGATATTGAGGTCTTTAATCCATTTGGACTTGTGTTTTGTGCATGGTGATAGATATGGATCTATTTTCATTCTTCTACAGGTTGACATCCAGTTATGCCAGCACCATTTGTTGAAGATGCTTTCTTTCTTCCATTGTATACTTTTAGCTCCTTTATCAAAAATCAGGTGTTCATAGGTTTGTGGGTTAATATTCGGGTCTTCTATTTGATTCCATAGGTCGACTTCTCTGTTTTTATGCCAATACCAAGCTGTTTTCAATACTGTAGCTCTATAATAGAGTTTGAAGTCAGGGATGGTAATGCCTCTAGAAGTTCCTTTATTGTATAAGATTGTTTTGGCTATCCTGGTTTTTTTGTTTTTCCATATAAAGTTGATTATTGTCCTCTTAAGATCTGTGAAGAATTTTGATGGGACCTTAATGGGGGGTTGCATTGAACCTATAGATTGCTTTTGGTAGAACTGCCATTTTTACTATGTTGATCCTCCAAATCCGAGAGTAAGGGAGAACCTTCCATTTTCTGGTATCCTCTTCAATTTCTTTCTTCAATGCCTTAAAGTTCTTGTCACATAGATCTTTCATTTCCTTGGTTAGAGTTACCGCAAGATATTTTATGCTATTTGTGGCTATCGTGAAAGGTGATGCTTCTCTGATTTCCCTCTCTGCTTCCTTATCTTTTGTGTATTGTAGGGCAACTGATTTTTTGGAGCTGATCTTGTATCCTGCCATGTTACTAAAGGTGTTCTTTGGTGGAGTTTTTGGGGTCGCTTATGTACACTATCATATCATCTGCAAATAATGAAAGTTTAACTTCTTTTCCAATATGAATCTGCTTGATCCCCTTATGTTGTCTTATTGCTATTGCTAGAACTTCAAGCACTTATTGAAGAGGTACAGAGAGAGTGGACAGCCTTGCCGTGTTCCTGAATTTAGTGAGATGGCTTTGAGTTTCTCTCCTCCCATTGTATATTAATCTACTGCTGGGATTAATGGTGTATGACTCCCTAGTACTGGGATTAAAGGTGTGAGATGCCACCACCTGGATGTTTCTGTTTTGATCTTATATAGCCAACGGTGACCTTGAACTCACAGTGATCCTTCTGCTTCTGTCTCCCAAATTCTGAGATTAAAGGTATGTGACTTCACTGTCTGACCTCTAGTGGTTTAGATTTGCCCTTCTGATCTTTAGGCAAGTTTATTTAATAAAACATAAATAAAATATCACTATACTAAGATGTAAGTATATTGCCTTCTGGTTGAGTTCACAGATAAGTATATATGCCTGAGGGAACTTAAATTTTTAATTTAAATTATTTACTTTATTTCCTAAAAATGAGAGAATTACTTTAAATGCTTTCCAATGTCCTTCAAATTTTATATTTTTATGTATTGGTACTAATTTTAAGCATACGCTTCTAAAGTCTAAGTGGCAGGTCATTTTTTTAACTAAAACCAGCTGGAGAGAGAGGCCAGAGTGATAATAAGACTCTAGTAGGTAAAGTAAGTAGATATCAACAAATTCTTTTTAATTGAATCCTACTATAATCAATCAGTTCATGCCATTGAAAACAAAACCTAGACAGGAGCGAATTAACAACGGTTACTATTAAGGTCCTCTGTAAAATGAACAATGCAGAGAAAGGTCTGCAGACAGTAAACTTCCCATTTCCTTTAAAAATCAATGGGTAACATTGATAATAATGGTTATTGGCTCACACGCTTTGTGATCTTATAACAAATTTTGTGCTTCTGAAGGTACATGCTTCTTATACTATACTAGATATAGCATTAAAACTAAAGGTTACAGAGTCAGTCTTTTATTAATAACATCCCTTATTAATGCCTTTATGAAGAATAAGGAGGATTCAGGATGATCAATCAAATATTAACATGCAATAGCCAAGTAATGAATAAATTTGTTAAACCAATAGCTGAAGGCAGCTGTGACCAAAGAAATAAACCTCTGAAAAGCAAGCTTTCATCCTGATTCATGTGGCAGTCTGAGCTAAGTATTTCTTTCTCCAGGCACAATGACACAGATTTTTATGGCTAACAAAATATTTAGTACTTCGTAATGATAATACACATCAAAGTCTGTAAAACAAAAACATCACGGCTGCACCAGTCTAGGCAAAGCACCAGAGAACTTTGATGCATGATGACAAAGCACCGAACCTTCAGTGCCCTTACAACACATACTATGATATTTGAAAACAAAATCTATTATTTTGAAAAATACACTCTTAAATGAGTGCTTATTGCAGAAAGCTATTATTTGAATTCAGATTGGAAATACGTTGGGTTTATAGATTCAATTAAGGGGAATTGACATCTGCACAATGCTGCATATCCTCAGAGAATGGAGCCAGTAGTTTAGGGAAGTGAACGCAAGCTGCTTCAAGGAAAAAGTCTAGAAAAGGAAACTGCTCCCAGGCTGCACCCCCACTGTTCTCAGAGACGCTTGAGTTTCCTTGACTATAAAACACCCAGAGTTAATGTATTGGGTTCCTCAGTATAAAGTAGCAAATGTCACATGCTATATGTCTTCACAACAATGCATATCGTCATATAAGGCTAAGGTTTGGAAGATCAAGGTATTAACAGTCTTCTTTTGTCTGGAGTTATATTTACTGACTTGCAGAAATCCATCTTATGGCCTTTGGGGAGATGACTCAGAGGTTGAAAGATTTATTGTGTTATCATGAAGACTGAGTTCTAATAATGTGTGGGACCCACATTAAAGCAAGGCAAATGTGGCAGTTGTCTCTAATTTGAGCACTTCATAAACAGGGATGAGATGGATTTCTGCGGCAAGCTGGCTGGGTAAGCTAGCCAGAGAAGGCCGTATACCAGTACACTGAGAGACACTGTTCTAATAAATGAGTAGAGACTGAGGGAGATACCAATTATCAAAGTCAGGCCCCACTATATGTACACACCACGGACCTTTTAGATACGCATGCCTTACTCCCACATGAAAATATATGCACATATGCAGCATGCACACATACATATGTAATAAAACATGAAAGGAAACAGAAAGCACGCCTGTGTTCCTTTTTCTTAACTTCTCTAGTGCTGAAAATTCATTTTATTTCCTTTTGTTCCTAGGAGAGTATAAGTCACATGTTTTTATTTCCTCATAATTTTGGCAAGTGAAACTTTATACATTCATTTATAGCTGCACTACAAACAAGAACCATGATACATAACCAAACTTGTGCCCATCAGCAGAGAAGAAGGAAATGCTTTATGTATATAATAGACTGTATTAATCCAAAATGATGACATTAATTATGTGTAAAAAGAGTTGGAAATTAATTTCATTATGTTAGGTAAAGTTAACTGGAGTCAGAAATTCTATGCTTTCTCTAATTCCAAATTAATAATTTCATTGCTATTTCATATATTTTAAATGTAATCAGCATATTGAACTTATGTATAAATAATATTATATTCAAAAATAGGTCATCACTTTGATAGAGACTGAAGAAGCAGAGGAGGAATGGGAAGAAAGGCAAGGATGGGAGGACATGATGCAACTATTTTTCATTTATTTTTTCAATAAATTCCTTTGTATCGTTTTAAACAATATTCTTTTCTCCATATTAATGGCAAAACATATAATTTGAATATTAATATAACTTTTTGGTTTCATCTTTAGTAAGTCCAATTAATTTCAACAACCATTGACTACCATCTATGAAAATGACATCTAATTTAAAGCATATCTCTATATTATTAAATCAGAGATACTTTTTGTAGATTTTTTCAGTATTACTATCAGTATACTCTATGGGAAATAATTGACTACAGCATAATAATTGGATCATATTGAATCTTGTATTTTTTATCATTACTTTGATAAGTGTTTATATTTTCAAACAGCAGATTGCCACCTGCTTTCAAACAATTAATTTTTATACTTATATTTTTCTAGGGAACTCTGTACATTCACCTGGATATAAAGAAGAGTTTTTCTATCATATTAAAATTTTTAACCTGAGATCCAAACATTATTCATTTTTTCCTCTGGATATATTAAAACTGCATATGTATCTGATATATCATCAGCACTTCATTTTGAGCATTTACATTTTGAAGACCATTTTATATTGATAAACGTACCTTCAATATGTATACAACCTTACATGTGGTCAATAAAAGCTAATTTAATTACTGCTTTTTTTAAAAGAAAAATTGTAATGTATTTTGATGAAGAGTGATGTGCAACACCGTAGCAAAGAATCTTGTGAGAAGCAGCAACAGTAGGTCGTCACGTATAATAACTAGTTTGGGTATGAGTTCTTTTGAGAACTCAGCAGCTTCCCCTAATGACCTCATTTCATAGGGCACCGGAAAGGATCACAGTCAGTTCAAGGCGAACTCAGCCTTGAATCTCAGAATTGCTTCCCATTGAACTATTACAGCTACATAACTAGGTGTGCTCTCATTGGCTATGGCTGATAGAATATGCTTCCCTTCCCTCTTTAAAACACACATCTGTAAGACATTTATTGATTTTAACATTTGTTAGACACTGTTTTCGACACTTGAAAGAAACAATAAATGAAATCAGACTTTGTTCAATAGCTCATACCATAATAGAATCTAAATGTGACTTCTAAATCATTTCTCCTCATGGTTTATTTCAGTGGAGAAGATGTTGACATTTTTCTGTCACCTAATACAAATTGATTGTCATAGCAAAATTGTTTTTAAAAACCCAAGGTAACATTTGAGATCTCTAATATACGATTAGTTACTAAGTATTATCCAGTTTCTAGGTATCACACATTATGTAAAGTACTTTAGAGACATTTGGTTGATATTTACAAGTAACTTTTGAAGGGCATTTTGTCATCCCTGTTTTATACTGATGAAAACCAATGCCTAAAAAAGAAAAGCAATCTTGCTATGCCTGCCATACATGCATCGCAATATCATCTCAGGTTACTTACGCTTCAGTTCGTGCTCTTCCACGTTCTATTATCCCACCTTGCTGCCTAGCGAGCTACGCAGTAGAAAATCCACTTATGGTGATGAGAGGTAAGCCATCTCAAAAATAGTAGCAGAAATACTGCAGATTTGTTTTAATCCTCAACTCAATATATTCCAGGGATCGGGAATGGGAATCATCCACAGAAGCAGGTTTATTATTTTGTTTGATACGAGGTAGATATCAGGGATAATAGAGTCTTATCTCAAGTACAGAGTGTGGCATACAGTGTAATACATGTTGTGTGACAACTATAACTTACCATCTGATTTCCAATAATCTCTACGGTGCTTATGTTTTCAAAAAGGGAAAAATAGCAATATTTTCAATTATGTTATTATTTGAAATTACCCCAAACTAAAGTGTAATTAATTTTTTTTTTTGTTCTTAAGAGTTGTTTCTTTGTCAGGTGTATCAAAAATGTACTCAAGTAACTTGGAGTTCTGTGTCAGTGTGTGTGCATGTGAGTGTGTGTGTGTGTTGGTGGTTGGGTGTGTGTGGGTGTGTGTATGTGTGTATGCGTTTGGATTCTGTGGGACCCTTGCCTTAATACTAAGTCTAGATCCATTTATCCCACGTTATTCCCTTAAATTGCTGCTGTATCTTTCACTGTGCTGTTCCTAAGATAGGCTCTACGCTGTCTCCTTCTACTGTATTCAGATGGGTCTTACAGCTTTGTGAATCATGTGCTATACAAACTGTCTCATGGCCATCTCATGATAGACCTGCCCTCTGATGGGTTGTCTTATTTAAATTATTTAAAATGCTCGAGAATAAGTTTGTAATCTGTGTTAGGCCTGTTGCTGCATTTTCCAAATCTTTGCATTGGCTTTGAAGCATAAAGTTGCCTTATGCATTCATTTGATCTCACTTTACGCATAAATTCTTTTTGATGAAGCTATCTTCCCCTTTTATGTCTAGTGCAGGAAAAAAAAATTTCAGTATATTCTTAGGTAATATTCTTTGAAAGAATTATATAAAAATAAAGCAAAATGCATGACAAATTAATTAATGGTCAAATTTATGCTAAATTTCTATTAATTTTATAATAATAGAATCTTTCATAGTAAGAATTTAGTTTACCTTATTTTATAGTTAATAATTTATTACATGTATTTTTATTTAGCTTTTTCTAAATCCTTTTCATGACAATTCAGTTCTAACCTTTGAATGTTTATTATTTGAATGTACTTTTAAGCTTTATATGACAGATTCTACACATTTGAATCAGGGACAATGACAGCCATGAAAAAGTGTCTAAATGTTCATCATGCCCTTCACAGCATTATAGATCAGCCACTCCCAAGCCCTAGAAAGTAGCTCCATTAAAATATCAAACCTCTTGCCAGTCCTTTTAGCACTCAATTAGAAACACTCACAGTTGCTATAACCTGGAGGCTTAGGCTTCATACTAACGACCAAACCCTTCCACTGTTGAAAGTAAATGTGTTAAAACTAACCACTTTGCAAATGTGTTCCTGGAGGAGAATGAAAAACTGTGTTGCAAAGTCAGTGATCTCTGCTTCTTAGTGAATAAAATGGAGAAGAAATCATGAAATATTACTGACATCAACTTTGGGGCTCTGTGTGTACACACACTTACAAACATGTAGGTGCCCTCAAATATATGTATACATATAAAACACACACATGGCCCCTAGATGCATATGCATAAAGAGAGAAAAAAATAGTAAATGGTACTTCGTGTACCAGACATGTTCTCCTCATTTATGTGCCTCAACCCTACACAAAGAACTACAGGAAATTAATGAATGCTGAGGGAAAGAGAAATAGATTTTTTTCCACAGAAAAACACATAAATTGGTTGTTCAATATCAAATAGCATTGAAAAATATATGTATGAGTAATATTATAATAGATTGGGGAAGCTCTAATTAGAATCATAAATGTATATTTATATATGTGTGTGTATGCATGTAATAACTAAACAAAAAAGTTCTTACATTTGAAAACAAACAAGGAGGGATATATGTAAGGACGTGCAGAACAGAAAGGAAAGGGAGAATGATGAGATCATGGGCACATATTAAAATCTCAAATATAAAACAATTAAATATGAAACTATAAAATAAAACATACATTAAGACTATGATAAAATATTTCAATATATATTCTTTGGGCGCTACTTATCCTTCTGCGGATATATTGTCTTGGACATCATCATTTATTTTTTAACATGACCCACAGGATTCTTCTTGTCTATTCTAGTTTTGTCTTTTTGTTTATTTATTTGTTACAGTGATCCAAGGATACTCAATTAAAGCAGAGAGGGTTTATAGTCATTAAATGTTTCAGAAATTTCATTCCATGGTCAGTTGCTCCAGATTTTCTAGCTTGTGTACAGTCTCATAGCTGAACAAAGTTAGTTACCTTGTGGTAACCAAGATGAGGCAAGAAAGAAGCAGACAGGAAGACAGAAAGATGGAGGGGTGGAGATGGGGGCGGTTAGAAACCTGTGTTTGAAAACTTTCTCTAGTTAGACTCCAAGCCCCAGAACAGTGCTACTCCCTCGGGACAGGCCTTAAATATGTGAGTGAAAACATGTCAAATCAACGTAGTATTCCACTGAGGACACTTCTTCCAAGTTCTACTGAGCCACTGAATGTGGGGAACGATTCTATTGAAATTTTTGCTTCATTAGGTCTTTCTTTAGAGATGTTGCACCTAACTAAATATTATGTTGAAGGCCCTCTCTCTCTCTCTCTCTCTCTCTCTCTCTCTCTCTCTCTCTCTCTGTCTGTGTGTGTCTGTGTGTGTCTTTTCTTCCTCCTTTCCTCTATACCTGCATTTCACTAGTTTTGTACCTACTTTCTACCTTATTAGTTCTCTTTGGTATATAAAATTCAAATGATCAGTACAATTTCAAATTTATTCAACAGAGGAAATCTGATATATCCTACTACCAATTAGCCTATTTAGCACTCAGCTAAATATATTTAAATGAACCAAATAGCTTAATACATTATTTGTGGTAAGCTGTACCCTGCCAACAGAATATCGAAACTTTATTCATATATGATTCCATTAGTGTTCAACTTCAGCCCTCAGTGATTCAGTATCCAAAACAGCAGAAAAGCCATATAGCCTGGATCATTTGCAAAATTGTTAAAATTACAATATTTGGAGATATAGACAAATTGTGAAATTTATTTCATTTATTGCAGGCATATACACTTAAAAGATGTTACATTATTGCCTACTGCAACTTTGGTTTCTTTAAAGTTTATCAAGTTGGAAACTAGACTGGATAGTGTAAGGAACTGATTGAAGTCCAGTTGTCCTGATGTACTATCTATAAAATGTTCATTTCTTATAGACACTTGTATCAATCATACCTCCACTGTTAAAGGACAATGAAACTGAAGAGAAGAAACCTCAGCACTTCTCTGAGGGAAATTTCCGGCCTCTTTACACTTCTCTTTGAAGTGTTATTTTAATGAGTAGGTAAAAAAACCTTTGAACATTTTCTAAGTTAAAATGTAAGATAATAATCTGTATCTTAAAACAACACTCATATAAAAATGAATAAACTCCATTACCTTGGTCCAATTTAGATAATGCTGTTGCATTCTAAAGACAAAATTGACTACATTAAAAAACAACAACAACAACAACAACAACAAACTATCATTTTAACAGATAACAAATCAGCTGGGATTGATGTTCTTAAAATAAAAAAAAAAAACTTGAGGTGTTCCTGCTATTTGGATATATAAAGAACACATGATTTGGATATTTTAAATAAGTTTATATGCCATTGAGAATAAAATCAATATAAAACTTTTAAATATGCACAAACTCACTTTGTATCCTCAAGTCTGTCTTGGGAAATTACTGGAGGATGAACTTCAAGCAACTACAAAATGACTTGGGAAATTACAGCCAACGGCTAGAAGTGATAATTGAATATATTTACATGAGAAACATATTAAACAAATATAGGTTTTAAAATAACGAGATTACTGAAATGTTATATCTTTTAAATATACAAACATAATAAAGTCTAGAACAAATTAGCTAGTGAATAACAGAGTATGTGGGAAAATGAATTCATGATTTGCTCCCTCTATATTATTGTGAACCAAGTGATACCACTTCATTTGGAATGTAAACATTGAAAGAACAAGAAATATACATATTTGTGAGCATTACTTTGCCCTGGGTAGATGCAATGAAGTGTAATATATATATACATTTTCCATTCTTATTTGCATGCTATTTACTTTTTCCTATATCTTATTTCTCTAATCAGACTTCAGGAAATGTATTAAACAAAATTGAGGAGAGAAGACATCCTTGTCCCATTACATAACATAATGGATGTTTTTCAAGTTTTTCTCTATTTAATAAGATGTTTTTTGATGGGGGATTGTGCATTTGCCTTTAACATGGTGAAAATATATCACATATATCCTATATCATGCAGAACTTTTACCATAACAGTTTTTCTCATCTAATAAGATGATTATGTGACCAGATCTTGTATGTAAAAGCAAAGAGCCTTTATTTTAAGCAAGTTTGCAAACTCGATCTCTCCTCATGTCCAGCATGTTGGAATAAACAGAGATCTCCAAGCTTAGTTAGAATTGGGTTTTTTATAGTAGTAAAGGTGGGGGTGAGAGGTTTCTGAGGTTTAGGACTACTGACTGGCTGATTTCCAAGTATGTGTGTTGAGGCAGGTGGTCCTATCTACAGCGGTTGGAATGTTAGGAATTTCCTTTGGATGGTCTGTTTTTTTGGGTGGTGCTCGGGTAATCTCAGTTTGTGGTTCTTCTTGCAGCTAGGTAAACTACTGAGACTCAGGCCTCCATTTAAATTTATCTATGCCCCAAATCCTACTCTGGATCATGGCTGGCTCCCACAAATCCAGCACCAAAACAACAACAACAACAAAAACCACAACACTTTGGCCCTATAATCAGAGCCAGGAAAAGAAATACACCTTAGCCCTAAAAACAGAGCCAAAAGACTAAAAAGGGAGAGCGAAAATGATACAGTTTGGTCCTGAAATGAGAGCCAACTCTGTCCCTGACCACCTAAACCAACCAATCCCTGAGAAATAGAACTAACCAATTCCTAAGCAGAAAAGCTTCTTCCTGGGAAAACTCTACTTCTAACAATTCCTATATAAGCCCCTCTGCCTTTCCAGTTGTAGGCTGTCCTTTCCCACCCTGGCAGAGGCAGCTACTCTCCTGGATTCTTCTTTCCCGAATAAATTTCTCCCTTAAAAGAGTTTTGGGTAAAGATCTTTTACCAGAGCAGAGCAGAATGTTTGCTGAGTTCCCTTAAGAGGACTGAGCAGAAAAAGAAAAAAAAAAAAAAAAAAACAGAAGAAACTGGTACATCTGCTGGGGAAATCCCTTGAGCAAAAAAAGTAACTTTTTACCAGAGTCAGAGGAGATTGCTACATTTCTGCAGGGGTTTCCAGTGAAGCAGAAGTAACATCTTGTGCTGGAGTTAAACTGAGCATAAAAGAAAAGGATAGCTCTGCTAGAATGTTCCTTTAGGGGAACAGAGCAGAACTCAGCTCTAATGGCTCTCTCAGAGAGGGCAGTATTGCTACCTCCTGGTGGGAGACCATTCCCCCACCTGGCCCCAACTTTAGATATCACCTGACTTCCTGACTAGTTAGAATACCTTTTTCTTCCAAAGCTGTAACACCGGAACAGTAAGGTGTGCACGTCATACAGGGCACACAGGTTATGTACAGAATCAGTTGTTCTGTTAAGCTTCCTTGACTGCTAAGGGAGCATACAGAGAAACAAAAATGGCCTGAATGCTTACTTCCCCTGCTGTGGGAGTACATCAGCTGCTCAGGAACTAGAAGGCACTTAGTGCCCCTGGAGCCTGGATGCTAACCAGAAAACCCTGTGACCTATGCCTTTTAAGGCAGCTAGACTAAGCCAATCCATTGTTCCTATACCCAAGGTCTCTGAGTTATCTTGTCTTCTGGTTCTTGTTTGGCCAAGCAGTATGGGATATTGCTTCTATCTTGAGTGAACCTGAAGTCAAACCAGACTTTGGATGCTAAATCTGACAAGCTTTGTGCCACCATTACCTTAGCACATTTTGCAAACGAGATACCTCTGAAGATCCAAGGTTTTGTCCCAAGGTTGTTTATTTTTCTCTTTTCCTAGCCTGCAGAGTTCCTTTCCATACCAAAGACCCTTGATGTCTCCATGTTCAATTAGAAGACAGCAGGTAGCCACTCTCTTCAGCCACGGGCTCTTGCTGTCAATTTTTAGGAGGAACCCATTGTCTAGTCAATATCCTGGCCTGGTATAAGCCCCCTTCCCTGGGAGTTGCCTCAGTCCAAACTTCACCTCTGAGAAAGTGTGCCAAATGGTGAGTCCTCCAGAGGGAGGGTTAAGACCACTCCCCTGGGCTGTTTAAACTGCACCCCAGAGAAAAAACACATGGTCTCCAGTTTTCTGTAGTCTTTCAGTTTTCTGTTTCCCTCTTCATGTTTTCCCAGAGGGCCACCCACGAGTGTTGCCATCCATTAAACCTGAGCATTTTCCAATTTGGTCTGATTTGGTCTAATTTGGATTATTTGCACCAGCAGAGAGGTTTGTTGGTGAAAATAATTAACACTTATATAGTTAACAATAATTTTAGCTATTCTAGGCTATTGTGTTTCCCATGAAGTTGTGAAATGTCCTTTCATGATATGTCAAGGATTTTTTAAAAAATATTGATGGTGATTACTTTCAGTCTGTGATTGTTTCTGGTATGATGGTTAGTTTTACTGTCCTATCACACAGATTCTTGAGCATGGGTGCCCTTCCCATTTTCTGATACCTTCAATTTCTTTCTTCAAAAACCTGAAATTTTCATCATAAAGATTTTCATTTTCTTGGTGAGAATTACCAAAAGATATTTTATACTATATGAGGATATAGTTAAAGATTTTTTTCCTATTTTTTCTTAATCTAATTGTCATTTGCTTATAGGAAGGCCCCTAATTTTAGGGGTTAATTTTTTATATAGCTACTTCACTGAAAGTGTTTATCAGCTGTAGGAATTTCCCAACTGAAATTTTAAGGTGATTTACATGCTTTGTCATATCTTTCAATTAAGATATTTGACTTCTTCCTCTCCACGTTATACCTCTTTGATCTCCTTCGGTTTTCATATGATGTTAGCTAAGATGGAGAGTGGAAACATCTTTGTTTTGTTCTTTGTTTTAGTGGAATTGCTTTTTCTTTCCATTTATACTGAGGTTAGTAATGGGTTTAGTGTAAACTGTGTTTTCTCATGTTAAGCTTTGGTACGTCTATCCTTAATATCTCTAGAACTTTTATCAGTAAGGGGTATTTGGTCAGAGGCCTTTTCTTCAATAATGAGATGATCATGTGGTTTTGCTTCTTTCAATTTGTTTACAGGTGGCTTGTATTTACTGATTTCTTTATATTGACCCTTCTCTGCATCTCTGGGATGAAGCCTAGTTGCTCATGGTGGATAAGTTTTTGATGTGTTCTGACATTCAGTTTGAAAGTTTTTTTTTATTTAGTATTTTCATGCCCATGATGTCTATGATCATAATGAAAATTGGTTTGTAATTGTCTTTCTTTGTAGAATTTTATGAGATTGGTGTATCAGCCTCATAAAATGAAATTGACAATGCTTCTTCTGTTTCTGTTCTCTAAGATAGTTTGAGGAGTATTATTGGCATTTACTAATCTTTGAAAGTCAGGTAGAATTCAATGCTGAAAGAATCAAACAACTTCATTTTATTCTTTCGGGGTGAGAGTTTTTAATGACTGCTTCTATTTCACTTGGGGTTAGTTGTCTATATAAATCACTTATCTTTTACAAGGGTTTGTAGATGCGATTGGTTTTTTTTTCCTTTTTTTTTATTGAGAATAAGAAAAAAAGTTTCCGCCTCCTCCCAGCCTCCCATTTCCCTCCCCCTCCCCCC
>NW_026067928.1:11929263-11991691 GCF_014885135.2 Alexandromys fortis
TTAACCCAATTAAAAAATGGGGCACTGAACTGAACAGAGAATTCTCAAAAGAAGAAGTTCAAATGGCCAAAAGACACCTAAGGTCATGCTCAACCTCATTAGCAATCAGGGAAATGCAAATCAAAACAACTTTGCGATTGGTTTTTTAAAAGAAAAAAACAGTTCTTTGTTGCAATGATTGTGATGCTTTCTTTTTTCCAAATTTATTGATTTCAGATTTTATTTTGATTTTTTTCTTATTGTCTACTTTTTGGTATGATAATGATGATGATGATGATGACTTTGCAAATTGCTTTCACTAGATATCTAGTTACTAGTTATTGCCATTTTTTTTAAAAAGTAGGCGCTAGCCGGGCGATAGTGGCGCACGCCTTTAATCCCAGCACTCAGGAGGCAGAGGCAGGCGGATCTCTGTGGGTTCGAGACCAGCCTGGTCTACAGAGCTAGTTCCAGGACAGGCTCCAAAGCCACAAAGAAACCCTGTCTCGAAAAACCAAAAAATAAAAAAAAAAAAAAAATAAAAGTAGGCACCTAGTACAATGAACTTTCCTCTTAGCGCTGCTTTTATTGTGCCCCCTATATTTTGATATGCTGTATATTTATGCCATGCAGTTCTATGAAAAGTTTCAGTTTTTCTGCCTTGATTCATTTTTAACTTAGTAGAGAGTTCATTGATATGCATAAGTATACTAGCTTTATCTTATTTTCCAGATTCAATCCATGATGGTCTGATAGGAAGTAGGAAATTATTTCAATATTCTTATGTCTGATTATATTTGCTTTCTGCCTGAGTATGTGATTCAATGGAAGTTTTTAATGGAAGTTTTGCTGTGTAGAGGAGTCTGGGTTGAAAGTTGTGGTATATTATAGTCTGCAGCACAACTATTCAGTACTTTCTGGTTTTTAAATTCTCCATTGAGAAGCCAAGAGTAATTCCAATAGATTTGTATTTATGTTGCTTGTTTTTCTTTTTCTTTGTAGCTTTTAATATTTTTATTGGTCTTCACACTTAGTATATTGTTTATTATGTGCTGAGGGAACTTTATTTTCTGATCCAATTTAGTTGGCATACTGTATGCTTCATGTACCTTTATAGGCATCTTCTTTAAGTGAGAATTATTGTCTTCTATGGATTTATTAAAATTATTTTCTGGAGGGTCTTTCAACTTATTTTCTTGTCCTTCATCTATTTCTATTATTGCTATATATGGTTTTTGCATCATTTCCAACATTTCTTGGATGTTTCCTGTCAGGAGCAGAGTTTTAGATTTAACATCTCTTTTGAAAATATATCTCCTTTTTCTATTGTAGCTTTTACATCTGAGATTTTTCTCTTACATCTCGTATTCTGTCGGTGAACATTGCCAATGCAGTTCCTCTTTTAATTTCTAAGTTTTCACTTACAGAATCCCCTTGCTTTGGATTTTTTTTATTGATTCTATTTTCCTTTACACGTCTGAGATAGCTTTTTTTTTCTTTCTACTGTTTGTTTTTGTTTTTTCTGGATTTAAAGGACTTATTAATCTCCTCTTTAAAGTCCTCTATCAACTGTATACAGACTGTTTTAAGACTTTTTTTCATGTGCCTTATTTATGTTGGAATATTCAGGAAATATTGTGGTAGGGTATGTGAATCTAGTGCATACATATTGCCCTTTCTCTTTTCAGTTGTATTTTAATGCTGGCTTCTAGACATCGGGATTAGAATATATCTGGGTTCTTATTTTTGGATTTGTCTTTGCTAAGTGTGATTTTTTCTCCTTCATTTCTACTTACTCTGTGGATTTTAAAGAGTATGATGGTGGCGTATTGCCTGGGAGAGAAATTTATGTATGTCTGATAGCTGTAACCACTTGACTTTCTGGGTAAAATGTATTTTTAGGTATTGGAACCTGACTCTTAGGAATGGTGTCAGGATATGTTTTTGAAGATATTCACAGACGGGAGAAGATCAGAGCCTTCAACAAGGATCTGCTTATTTAGCCTCTTGGAATAGGATGCAATGAAAGGAGGTCACCTCAGGTCAGCTATAGCCCTGGAATGAGACTGGGTAATTGGTTCTGGAAAAGCAGGAGAGGACATGAAGGTCTATAGTGAGTGTACCTGTTTCCTTTCCTGGAGTGGTCTGTAGTCTCAGGCAGTGCTTGTGCTAAAGAACTCAATGTGGTGAGGAAGATGAGGAGGGGAAAGGCTGTGGGATCCCTATGAGGTAGTAGCAGGAATAGAATGAGACTGCAGATGGTCTGTTGTAGAGTCAGGTATGAGACCCTGGGATCGGGGTTGTAGGAGAGAAAGGAGTACTAGGGTCTTCTTTTGCCTTCTCTCTTTCCCTGGCCTGGGGACTGGGACTGGAGGAGTAAAAGGGGAGATGGCAATCTGTCTTTCATGCTTTCTGTTTCCCTGGCCAGGGACTGCAGGATAGAAAGGCAGGAAGAGAAAGATGAGGATCTCCACTGACGCATCTCTTATGTCCCAATAATTTTCAATTACTGTAAAAATAAAGTTGAGAAATTTCAAGTATTTATGTATCATGAGGAAAGTCATATTTACAAGAGTAAGATTCTGACTCTATACCAGGCTATCTGGGATAAAACTCTTGTTAGACTCTCTGTGGGTATATAAATAGGGCCACATTAATGAAAGGAAACTAATTCTCAGTTTTATTTTCATTACATGTATTTTGAAGCTACAAATAGAATAGTTATATTAGATTGTTAGCAGTACTTTCTTCTTAAGTATAACTATGAAGCAGGGATTTGTTAAATTAACTTAAAATGGGTAAAAACTTAGATGTAACAATTAAAAATTCTGGAAAAAGAAAGAAGCATAGAAACTAAGTTTTATTTGCCAAGTATAAAATATTCTTTACAAAGTCTTAGGAAAATAATAAAATCTGTCCCTAATGTTCATAATGCTGGTTATGCTCAATGTTATTCTATTACACAGAAGAAGAATCATGCAAAGTACTGACGATATTACATACATTGTTAAAAAGAGAAAATCAGAAATTGCATGAATTTCTTAATCATGAGGTATGAATTAAACATTTTTTTCTCATTTTTCTTCATCTTTTCAGTAAATTTATTTTCTTTAGATTTTTTTCATTTCACATGAATATTTATAAAAATCTGTTGAAAGGTCTTTTCTGAAGTGAGATTCTTCAATTATTTTATTTTAATATTTATTAATTTTTCTTTATTTTATTTTATTTCTTTAAATACATATGATTAAATAAAGAATATTTGATATTCTTTACGTATTTTAACCTGTACAGTACAGACTCATAGAGTTTCTCATCTATGATTCTAAAATTGTCAACTTAAGGAAGAAGAGAAACTGTGACGGTCTTAACATTGAGAAACAACTTCATGCACTCTTTTTGAGATGGACTTAGAGAAAAAATATCCAGGCCTCACTAATATTTACACTTCTGAATTTCTGTTTTGTAAAAAATATTATCAGAGAAAAATTAGAATTAATGAAGTAGAGTTAGCCTAAATATTTTATAATTTTGGATATTTGTATCACTGATCTACTTTACAATTTCAGACAAACTGAAATTTGATCTATCACAAAAGTTACTTATAGTTTTCTTGTATTAGTCAGGATATGTAAGACAAGAGAAATAATGGATTTTTGAGCAATTAAATTTAGGCATTAAATATTCTGTTTTTGAGTGGCCATACTAAGGAATTTTATGCTAAATATTTACATTAAAAATCTTAGAAAATGATGGCTGAAAAGATGTACAACCATTTATGATGGCCAGCTGCAGGGGAGCAGACACAGTCTAATGTTCATGGGCAAATATATGCACACATAGTTGAACATGTGTCAATATACAAATACACTTACACATGTCCATGAACACACACATAAGTAAAAATAGGTTAAATCTCTTAAAAATGTCTCTCAATATTTTATGTGGGACAATATTTACGATGACCAGAGTCACTACCTTAGTTCTGAATTTTAGTTCTGAATCTTAACTACTTTTAATTAAAGTTAAAGCTAAACATTTTAAGTATTTCCTCTAAAAGTACCATATATATTTTTTTCATTATGTCTTGTACCTTTTATTTCATATATGCTTTCTTTCTGGCTTTCTTGATTAATAAGATGTCGAAAAATAAAAGAGTAGCCCTCAGCACCACACTGTGTCATTGCTGACATCTAAAAAGCTAAACAAACTCATGAATATTTAATGTTTAATAACAACGTACAAAATTAAAAGCTGTAATAATCAGAAAGGATTGTAGTTCTTAAATTAACTTTCTTGTAACTAACTATGGAGCGCAAATGAAAGCATTAGAAAATATATTAAAAAAAGAATTTGTTTGTGACCATGTTTTAATAACATTTTCAAAACTAGCTACCCTGATTTCTGCAAACCCAACATCTAACTGAAGTGTTTTCTTCACAGGACAGAAACTAATTGCCAGATCTTTACTGCTTGGAATTAGAAATGAAGGCCAATATTAAAATTGGTTGTTGATGACCTAGCCATGAATAAAAACGCAAGGGGCTAATAAGGTTCATTTCATTAAAGCATGAAATGAGGTTGAAACTCTCTTCTCAAAATTAAAACTGTCAGGACTTTTAGTACTAATCTTATACAGTAAAGTTAGCCTGTGAATAAAACTTCAATATTGGTTTAAAATACATGATGAAAAAACTTGGACACAGATTTCTCTTTCTATGCCTTTTTATTTTACTTAAGATTTACTAATGAAATTGAACTTATATTTATATACATTCGATACTATTAAATCATCCTTAATCTATAAATATGAGAAAATAAGGTTTGATAAATGTATGACATGTACATGGTGAACATTTTATTAGGGCAAAGAGCCAGAGAGGTATGAAAGGCCAGAATATAGTGACGGGCCAAAATACTATCTATATACCCAATAAAAATCTTGTACTTATGATATCATAACAATGCAGTTAAATATGCTGGTCAATACAAGACAGGTCACTAGAGGGTGTGATGGCTAGTTCTGTCAGCTTGGCCTGGGAAGGGTCTTGATGGGAGATCGTCCAATTTGAGTTGGCCAGTGAGCATGTCTGTGGGGGAATGGCCTTAATTAATGTGAAAGGATCCAGCTAAGTACTATTCCCAATACAAGGGGTCCAGAACTGCATAAGTGTGCAGAAGTAAGCTAGTATATGGACATATGGACATAGAAGCCATTTCTCTACTGTGGTTGGGTTGGTATTAGTTGCTGCATGTCATTACCACTTGACTTTCTACTACTGGATTTCTGAGATAAAATTAACTTCGGCCATTTAGACTATTCTTTATATATATATATCACAGCACAAAACAAAATGAGAAAAGGACAAAAGGAGAAGGGGATCAATGAGTTTTATGCCGGCCTGAGAATATGCTAGCTACTGAAGCATTCTGGTAGATGCTAAATAATTGTCTTTAGTTGCAGACTGATTTCTGAACTTATCAAGCTCCACAGGATAGCTCCAAACTCAAGGTCACACAGATGGCTCTGGTTAAACTCAGTTGATCACAAAACAAAATAAATAGAAATAAAGTTAAGAAAGAGAATTTTAGAAAATAGGAAAGATGGTATGAGTCTTTGGGAGATGGGAAATGATAGGAGGTGAGAAAGATTAGTATGTTTTATATACATATGTGAACTTGAAAGTATCCATTTAATAAGGATATTAAGTCTCTATTGCATATACATTTTGCTTCAATTAAGCTAGAAAGAACTTTGTTAATTTCTTTTTGTACAGTGATTCAGACTCTATGCTTTTGTCTGTTGCACTGAACTGGGTACTATCAACAGAGAAGCCGCCATTTTGGCCACTAGTAAGTTAGCTTTCATAGAATCCCTTCTGCTTAAGACCCTACATGTGAGCCTTGTCGATATTACAACATAAATACAAGGAACAATTGAAGATACAAATGCTTCTTCAGCCAGAGATTCAAATTCAGTCATGTTTTCTCTAGTCACAATTTCCTGAGACAATTTGTAATAATTGAACACACAATTGGACACAGTAATTTTCGGGGAGTTCTAGAAGACCACATTTAATATGCATCTGTTCTCACTGAAGGTACAATGAAAAGCCTATTCAATAAAAATGCTGTGATTGGTACCATCAAACTTTTGAGATTCATCCTTATAAAGATGGGTATATGGATTTTCTCTATTTATATGTCTCATGAATAGTAGAAATAGAAGCTCTATATGTGATATTGATGCAACTTCTATCTGTGTGAAACATGTTGTATTGTGACCATTTATTTTGTTTCTTTACTTCTTGGGTTAGTATGAAAAGCTATCTCCCATGTACTACCTCTCTTCACAACTACTATTGCAATATCAGATCTCCTAAGTGATTGATTTGTACAGTTATGGTATTAGTCACAAGTAGATCAGACAATTCTGGTTGTACAAAAAAAATGTAAAAAGCAACCAGACTTCGGGTTATGGTGACAAGCATATGGAATAAGAATACTATCAGCGTTCATGTTTAGGGAACTGGTAAGTAAGGAGCCAACAAAAACTGTGGATCTTAAATCATGGAGTTCGGATTTGTAGCCTATAAGGTGATTGAAAAGTTCCAGTAATAAACCAATGGTATACTTTCAAGATAAGGTGGAGTGCTATGTAAGAACTGCAAAAGCAAATGGCTATGAGAAGAGGGAACTCGGAGAATGAAAGCACATTTTCTAGAGAAGATCGAGAGACAGTCAAAAAGGGTAAAGGGATGGAATATTCAATATTTAATGGTGCATTGCAATGACTCGGGGGAGGGGCTACTTGTTGGCAAATGAGTAAAGAGTAACCCAAGATATAACAATGTATTCATGAAGGAGTCCAAAAGATACACAAATCAGTACATGGAAATAAAGATTTTGTTTGTTTACACTTAATACTTCATTCTGACGTTCATGCTTTAAAATAACAGAACAGTCTGTAATAGAGAATAATAAATTCCTCCTCAAGGTAACACAAGAAAGGCTTTTGGGAAGGCAGTATTTTCTGCTGCAACAGTTAAATTTGGAATTTCCTCAGAGAAAATTGTGATTCTCTGGCACATTGAAGTTTTCACTTACAAATGTGGAAGGAGATAGAAGATGAAGAAGATAAACCTTTTTGGTTCCAGGTTTTGTCATGAGTTTCCATAAAGCATTAAATTTTAGTTTGAGAAAACTTACTAAATATAGAGATAATGAAGGCAAAATAATGTCAAGTTCCCTTTAACCATTTCTTTTGAAAACAGAAGCTCAGCAATTATTCCTGTGATGTCTGCTTACAAATCCATTTCATGCTTTTACTGATTCGCTTGAATAAGAAAAATTGGTGGGGGATGAAAATTTCCTCCTTCTTAAGAATTACATACCAGTATGGTGAAATCATTGTTTGGTGTATTTTCAGAAGTATGGTGTTCTGATTCTAAACAACCTAGTTTAGCTCTTACAAATGCAAGAGCGTGCTCCATATTAATCCTTCTGCTTAGCCTCTCAGCAGGATGAATTTAAAAATCCTCTCAATGGCCCCAAGCAATATTTAAAAAAAGAAGCACAGAAAAATCCTAATAGATCTTCTGAATCTTTATGATGCCACAAACCTCACTGCTAAAGGCAACCCTTCACTGCTTCTACTCAGACTCACTTTCCATGTCCAGAGAAATGGAGTTCAAATCTCAGGGAGACATATTAACCAGAAGAAAATGTACAGAGTTCAAAGGAATTGGCTCCTTATAGTACTGAATATTAGCTGATCATTGTACATACTCCAAGGAGACTGAATTGTATCACAACTTTTAAATTTTACAAAATGAAGCCAATAATTAATATATGAGGAATCTACAAAATAATATACTATACTATGTTCAAACTGAAGACAAAATATGTAACAATCAATTAAAACTTTATTACATTTTTGATTGTAGTACTAACATGTTAATTTATATATGATTCTAAAATGTTTCTCAGGAGACACAGAAAAATCTCTTTTGACCTTAAGTGTCATGTCTCTTAGTTTACAGATTATAGAAAAATAATATTTTTGCAGTATTTATGACATTGTTCATCTTGAATAATTTGTGGTAAATCTAAAGATACAAGAAGAAATTTTATGACTGTTTCTTAAAGATTCAATTTACCTAAAAATTTTCAGATATAAGCTTTCTTAAATTTTATCAGAAAATGAATTATTGAAACTTGAAATCAACTTCCAGCTGCATAAGTATTGCATTAATATGAGGAGATTGCAGATTACCATGAGCATAAGACCAAAAAAGAGTCCTACATTTAGGGTGGTATCTGAGATTATACTCTTGTCACAGACTCTTGAATTTGTAAAACATCGAGCGAAAGTTTTTAAAGAAAAAAACCACAGCTACGGACGACCAAGTGTAGACTGAGTACTTTCCCCACCAAGGTTCGTTTCCCATGAAGAGACAGAGAACCTTGGTCTGCTAAACATCTTAGATGGAACATTACTCAGAACAGGGTAAAAATTGTTTGGCTTGTCAGATTGGATGTGATTCTGGAGGGAAGGAGGCACAGGCTCAGGATAGCTGATCTTTCTTAGGCCATATAGTGTGAGATATGAATAGGTTCTGCACTAGAAAAGAAAAGGCACCATGACTTTTCTCTGTTTTACATATTCACAACTGCAGAAATATATGCATAAGATTACTGGATTTATTTCAAAAAGTGTAATTTATTTCTTTTGATGAGAATCTTGATTTGAACGCATAAATAGTTAAGTAAACTACTGTATATATGTCATTCAACACTGTATTAAAATCAAGTGTTACATTAAAGGGAGAGAGGGGAGATGTCTTAATTACTCCTCTAGAAGACTTGAAGCTGCTTTTTGAGATTATGCAAAAGATATTTCAAAGTTAAAAGAGAGCAGTGAAGTATAAAAGCTCAACATAAAAATAGAAAGAAGACAGGATATATAAGGCATTCCAAGTCCATTTTTGCTTATTAAATTGTGGGCATTCCATTGAAATTAATGCCTGAGAGTTTGACTCATCCATCTTGTCTTCTTGGTGCAATCATTTAATAGCTCTGTGTGCTTACATAGTCTATGTAATAAAAAGACACATTAACAAACAAAATTACCTCTATTACTAAAAGTGTCTTGGGAAATAGTACTTAACAATATTATATAAAAATTAGTTTATTGTTCAAAGTGCCACTTACTGCACACACAAAGTCTGTGTATTTTCTCTATGTAATTTTTGTCTCATTCCTATATAATAGAATAACCATATTTTATAGTGTCCTTCCTAGTGAAGATGAAGTGAAATCTGTAAAAAAAAATTGGGCTGTGTGGCTATGTGAGAACCTAAGAATGAAGACTGATTTAGAAAGATGGAACACCACGGAAGTAATGGTGAGTTACAGATGTTTTTCATTGTTCACATATTCTCAGCACTCAGAGAGCCTACAGAAAGGCAGTGAGAATTACGCCTGGGAGAAAGTCCCAGGTAAACTTCCGGTGCTGAAGAAGGCAGAGACTGAACTCCTTAAGACCACAGAGTAAACAAAAGTACATGGAACCCCAATGGCACATGAGAAGAAAAAGCAAAGTGAGACCTTCCTTGAGTTTGGCTAAGCCCTGTCCGTGGACATTGAAAGAGAACACCCTTGCTTTGGCTTTGGATTCTTTCTCTTCTTTCGACACTTAGCCACAGATGTTAGTGGAATCATGAAGGAAACCTTGGGGTGGAAATGTGAAAAACCAAAGATAAATTCCCAAGGAAACAGGATGTATCAATATGACGATAAAGAAGTAAGTTTGTGGAGAATTGACTAGTTAAGACTCTGTTAAATTCTGGGTTAACTATTGAACGATTCAACATAATAAATTAACAGCAAATAAATTAAAGCTGTGAGATAAAATCACAATGCTCACATATAAAACACAAACAATCATATTGAAAGAATTTTCAACTCTGCGGATAGCTCAATGGAAATAATGTTAAATATATAGTATTCTTGATGATACAGCAATAGACATTACCTGTCCTAAACACACAAAAAGAAAAAAAATAAGATAAAACTAAAAATCAAGTACCTATTTTCAATTTGAAAATAATTAATAACAAATAAATAAATTATTAGTGAACACTTTCAAGAAAAATTAATGAATCAGGTAGTGGTGGTTCCAGCACTCTGGAGCCAGAGGCACACCAATTTATGTTAGTTCATAGCCAGCCTGGGTTACAGAAAGAGCTCCAGGATAACTAGGGCTACACAGAGATATCTGTCTTGAAAAAACTCAAACAACACACAGTTAACTAATAAATAAACAAATAAAAACAAAAAAAAAAGAAGAAATGAAGTAACAAAGGCTTTTTTTTTATATATGCCTAGTATCTTTAGAATGGGTGTATTCAATCATCCTCATCATCTGACCATTCAAGTATTTCCTTATGTTACTAGCCTATGTAATTACTATTAAGCACAGGCTCACTGTCTCCAATTTAATATATTATTGTGCTTCTTACAGTATGTGCAGCAGGTCTTCTTTTTTTAATTTCTTTTTTTTAATTTTTATTTATTGAAAGAAAGAAAAAAATTTTCTGCCTCCTCCCAGCTCCCCACCTCTCTCCCCCCACTCCTCCTCCCCTCCCTCCACTCCTCTCCCCCTCCCTCTCCAGTCTGAAGAGCAGTCAGGGTTCCCTGCCCTGTAGAAAGTCCAAAGTCCTCCCCCCTCCATCCTGGTCTAGGAAGGTGAACATTCAAACTGGCTAGACTCCCACAAAGCCAGAACATGAAGTAGGATCAAAACCCCATGCCATTGTCCTTGGCTTCTCGGCAGCCCTCATTATTCGCCATATTCAGAGAGTCCGGTTTTATCCCATGCTTTTTCAGTCACAGTCCAGCTGGCCTTGGTGAGCTCACAATAGATCACTTCTTTGCTCATGTTCTCCCTCCATCTGCTCCTCATTGGGACATTGGGAGCTCAGTCCAGTGCTCCAGTGTGGGTCTCTGTCTCTATCTCCATCCATCTACAGATGAAGGTTCTATGGTGATATGCAAGATATTCATCAGTATGGCTATAGGATAGGGTCATTTCAGGTTCTCTGTCCTCAGCTGCCCCAGGAACTAACTGGGGACATCGCCCTGGGCACCTGGGAGCCCCAAATCTCTTGCCAACCCTAAGATGGCTCCCTTAATTAAGATATGTGCTTCAATGGAAGAAAGAAAGCATCTTCAACAAATGGTGCTGGCACAACTGGATGTCAGCAGGTCTTCTTAATACTCAGTGAGCATCAGAGGGTATAATTTCACACTAGAAAATCAAAATGCCTTTCTAATGTTTTATTTAGTAAAACTTGGCTTTCCAGGTGGAAATACTGAAAATACGTCTCCATCTTTTCCTGACCTATGCCTAAAGAACAGGCAATATCCATAGAGTTACTTTCATGTACAATGTTAAGAAGCCAATAAGTACACGAGGTCATTCCCTTTATTTCTACTCAAGTTTTTATATCATTACCTGAATTGGGATGAACAAATTTATGCTGTTCATGGAGAAGATGTGTTTGGTTTATTTCACTCTATCTCTGCAAAGACATCTATTCAGAAGATTCTGTTAGTCATTCACTTGCAGTCCTTCAGGGTTACGACAGCCCAGACAATTATCTAAAAATTTTATGACTGTATGCTATTCACACACACACAAAAAGGCTATTTCCTCCAAGTTTCTCGCATATATTTAATAGTAGGGGATGGATAACTTGTTTTTCTGCTGTCTTCTTTGGCTTGCAAAAGCCACCTCTACATTTAAAATTATGACCAATGTTCTAATGAAATAATGGAAGACAAGGAAGAAAATGTTATCAAAGATTAAACCACAGTAAAATAAAAAATTAACAGTAACTATTGATAAAATTGCAATACTTCTCTGGCTTTTAAGACATTTGCTGCAATGACAGTTTCCCACTTTTCCATGTCATGGTGCATGGGAGTCATTGTTTATTTGGAAACATCAAATAATTATTGTTTCAGGAAACTTTTTCTTGTATCTTTAAATTAATGCCACAGTTTTTGAGGCATACAAATCTTTGAGGTTTAAGATTCTGTTGCACTTTAGAAAAAATGAGATGACTACTTTCCAAGACACAAATTGTCCTTAAAAGGGGGCTGGAAGAAGAGTGCAAAGATGGGCACAGAGGGGAATGTTCATAAAGGTTTGGAGCACTAGAAGTGTCATTAACTTCAAATTGACAGAATTACTGAAATATATTGTTCTTCTAGGATGCTGTGACTACCTCTCATAGTTTACAAGACAAAACCTTATTGCTTATTTTATGACATATTCACTGTCCAACAAAATAACTAGAGAAAATTTAAAACTGGGTATTTCTTGGATGCAAGTAAATATTTATATTAACCTATAAACTTTCTTGTTATGAATATCTAGCGATAAGCATCAAACTAAAACAATGTGTGAAAGATTGCTTTTTAAAAATGAGTAATAAACATGAAAGTTGATGCATATAGTAAATACACTGCAAAATAAGGGAAAATGCCTGTAGTTTAAAGAAAACGTCAAAGACTTTCTCATGTAATAAGAACATTTTGAGGTGGCATATTTTTTTTTCTTTCTCTCAGCTGCAACTCTGTAACAGTCATTTAGCATGGATGTGTAATTCCCTGGGAAACAAGACAGCAAATGAAAATTTCATTTTAATATTGCACAGGAGTAACCAAAATTAGACTGCTAATTATAGACTCTCTAATTAGAAATACGCCATCCCTGCACATAAGTATGTTGTATAAAAATGTCAATGCATATTGTCATTCAGAGATGAGCTTAGGTAGAATATGGTTCTCAGTACAGATTGCAAATTTCTCTAATGCCACATAGAAATGTTAGGAAAAATATTGGAGAATGTTATTCGGCTTTAACTCTTTTATTGTTTACTAGAAGAAGCCTGATACTAGCTCTCAGCATATTGAAAAGCCTTTTCCCTAGGTGAAAATCATTTAAATCCCTGAAAAAGTACATTTCAATTCGAGGTTTTATAATTAGCTTTGCATTATATACACATTTTCAGTAATCAAATCCTAACTTGTGGTACCAAACATCAATTTGTTTAGAAAGCATTGTTTATAGTGAATATATCCCTTGAGCAATGCAAAACTTGAACAACATGCTCAAATAGGCCTGAGTAGCCTGTAGGGAAATTTGAAGCTTTATTGTTCTTATATCCATGACATTATAATACCATGGTTTGTGCAATGCTGACTTATAATTTATGTTACCTCTGTCTAGTCAAAGCTTTAATTGCGAGTGAACTCTTGGGATAATGTCTAACTTATTTTCAATTTATTAAAATGGGAAACTAAAGAGTAAAGTCTTTTGATAATATTTTTATCCCAACTATATTAACAATGAACTAAATCTGTGTGCTACTTTGAGAAATATATATATATATATATTCAGTTTATATCAATTTATCTGAATTTGAAAAATAAATGAGTCAAAAGAATACCCAGATCAACAATAGCCCATACTGCCAATCATAGGAAGTGATATCTCAGTGCCTTTTCACAGGACCCCACTTATTAGAAGACAGTGAGCAAATGTACTAGCTTCCAACCACAATGTAAAATGCAGCTGCAGGAGGAGCTGCAGCTATACTTTCCAGAACAGAGGTAGCTGGAATTATTCCATTCTTATTTAATAATGAGGAACAATAAATTTACAATAAAATAAATAAAGCTCCAAATAAACAAAGACGATCTGTTTTATTTACTTTATATGGTCTATAAAATTATTTAAATTATCTTTACTATGGTGTGGAAAATCAAGGATCATAAAAGAAATAGAACTGTGTTTATATGTGTGTATGTATGTATAAAATGCATTTTTACTAAAATACATTTGTTTGCTTTGATTTGCACTGAAATTATGTTATAGCATGCTTAGTTATCTTTGATTCCAATTTAATAGATATCTGCATTGTTTTTAGTTAACATAGCTATAAAACTTAAATAAAATTTCACTTTGCTTTGACCAGGTCAGATGCACAGTTATGTTATGAAAAATGAAAGCTATGGAGTTATGACATCTGAGGTAGAAATGTCAGACAAAAGAAAACATAAAAAGCATTTTATCTCATTTACTGTTATATGAATAAGTAAACTTTCTAAAGTAAACATGTAAATATTTGAAGACACTAAAGGGTGAGCATATTGGAGAATTTTCTTCCATGACAGATGTTTAAAATACACTATATATTTTTTCAGTTCATCATAAGGGAATATTGAGTTACCAACACAATCGGAAGGATTTTCAATTTTTGAGAATGCATCACTGTATGATAACACTGTATATAAACTTCAACGAAGCTTCTGTCTTAAGAAATCCTTGAAGTTAGAGAGAAGGACCACTGGTAGAGAGGTTAGAGTAGATTACGAATGATTAGTGCTGAAGCCACCACTTTTTCATATAATGCTGAGAATGCAAGTTGAGTGCTGCACCACAGATAGTATATTCAGTCAGGACTCTAAAGACCCAGGAATTATCAGGACAGGAATGATTATGAAAGACAGAGATTGGAGAGGACAAGACATAAAACTGCCCTCTGAAAATGACAGAAATTTATTATTCATGAGCATAATGGAATTGAGGCTGTCTAAACAAAACCAGTACAAGATCAATCCAGTACACACTCTAGAGTAGAAGCAGTATACTCCTGGGTCCCCTCCCATGACTGAGAATCTATTGGCAGTTAATGGCTTATGAAGGAAGGAGAGGCCATTTTCGTTAAGGGTGTGGCCCCAGATCCATTGAACATGCTCCAGTGGATATCCCAGAAACCTAAGATTACATAAACAAATAAAATTAGACTCAGTGGATTCTTAAAAATCATGAAAGGGCACACAAAGTTGTCAGGAAGCTGAAGGATAGAGTGGACCTCAAAGGAAGTGGAATAGAAGAGACTGAAAATAATCCAAACATATATTTTGATCTAAAAACATCAAAAAATAGTTTCAAAAACTAATGAAATACACTAATATAAAAGTATGCAATTTGTTATCAAATATTCTAATGTTGATATGAATAAATTAATACAATTATATTAGTATCTCTATTTACTGTCATATAGAAAATGTCTTTTTATAGAAAAACTTGTAAATTCCCTTCAGTTTATATTGGGCAAATAGAAAACATTTTATGTATCAAAGATCCTATTTTAAATAGGATCCTATTTTAAAATATTATAGTAAATTACTTTATTTATTGGCTACACATTATAAACTCATGATATAGCTTGGGTAAATTATAATTGATTATTTATACTACTGTTATCTTTTAGTTGTTATAAACTTAACTAAAATAAAAAGATTATATATTCAAAGAGAGTAACCCATTACTTGTAATTGCTTAACCAAGATACTCCATTTAAAATACAATATTTCAAACAAAGCTTGTCCCATAAATTAAGATAAATTCCTTTCATAAAATGTGTTTAATGTATTGAAAAGAAATTTTAGAGTAAATTCTTGGCTATTATTCATTTTCTTTTCACATGTAAACTGAGAATACTATTTATTATATATTTTGTATTATATACTGTATTAGTTAAAAAGCATAAGTGTCATTATATTCTAGAGACTTCTTTTCATTTTTTAGCTTTGTTTTTAGTTATTATACATCTCTATGGTGTTAGTCAATATTTTCACCCAAATTTAGGGAAATGGATTTGACAAAAAAAATGGTTTTTCCTTTATTTTTTGTTTCTATTTATTAATTAATTTATTTTTTGAGAGGTGGTTTCTCTTTGAAAAAGTTCTGTAACTCATTTTGTAGACCAGACTTGCCTTGAACTCACAGAGTTCCCTAAATCTGCCTTCTCATTGCTGGGGCTAAATAATAAATTCAGGTACATATTTATAATACTATAATAAGTTCATGTCTTGCCATGTGCAACCAAAATGTCCATTTTGATCAAAAAGTTTGAAGTAATTGAAAAGCTGGTAACCTATGGAGCTCTACAAATATTATATATATATAGTATAATATATATTTTGTATTATCATAATACAAAACACGTTTCTAATGTTGGCCCAGTATCTATAAGTGTTGTTTTTACTCTTAATGAAATTATTAAGAGATAATTGTAATTCTTTAAGTAGTTATAAGAGAATAAGAGACAATATCACTTCTTTTTTACAATTTTATTTAATTATTATATAATATTTTGTCTACATGTATGCCTGTATGCCAGAAGAGGGCATTAAATCTCATTATAGATGGTTTGAGCCACCATGTGGTTGCTGGGAAGTGAACTCAGGACCACTGGAAGGGTAGTAAGTGCTCCTAACTGCTGAGCCATCTCTTCAGCTCCAATATGACTTCTTAATGCTCCAGATCCAAGGTAAACATATAGTTGTGATCTGATATCCACCTTTAGAATTTCGTAGCAGTACAACATTGTAAATGGTTTAAATACATATGTGTTATATCACCAGTTTCTGAAATAGGAAAATGTATACATTTGATGCTTATATATCTTCCACATGTTAGTTCATATCTATTGTAAACAACCATTCTAAGATTAAAGATAGTTTGGAAACATGCAAAGGATCATAAATTTCAGGTTTTAGATACATAAACCAGGGGGACTTGTTATAAGTCTTAGAAAACTACCTGATTTAAAGACAGGTAAAAATAGTTGTGTATTCTGAATTTGTTATTTATTGCTAGATCTAAAGATATATGTTTTTATAGGCAAAATATACTGACAACTTGGTAACAGATTTAGAAGGTCATTATAAGTAAAACTAGAACCTTTGTTTGTTGGCTATGTATTTGCATATTCCATAAATCAAAAATAAATTAAACCTTATTTTATCCTGAGTTAATTTATTAGCTATGAATAACCATGCAGAACCAAATCAGAATTATTATAAGCCTTTGAACCCCAAGCTACATATTTGTAATCAGCATATAGCATTTTACTGTTAATATAATAATAAAATTGTCAAATACAATTTTTTGGGAAAATAACAAAATTTACAAATGCTTTAAATATTTGAATCTATAATAACAAAAGTCAATAACCAATTTTAGTTATATTTACTGAAAATGAGACTCAATTAAAGAAGATAGAAAATTGCCAATTTAATGTTTATTCTGAAAAGAATTAAAATACTGTTGTCCAAAAACAACTTATCAATCCAAGTAAATATAAGCTACTAAAAGAGATTATCAGAAATTAATATATCTTCCAGTAGCATGAACACAGTAACAATGA
This sequence comes from Alexandromys fortis, assembly GCF_014885135.2. Lineage (NCBI taxonomy): Eukaryota > Metazoa > Chordata > Mammalia > Rodentia > Cricetidae > Alexandromys > Alexandromys fortis. The sequence goes on from NW_026067928.1 coordinate 11,946,534, forward strand.
GCAGAAACAAGCCTAAAGAAAGATTACAAAACCTAGAACCATGAACACAAACAGATTTTCTCTGACTTTATTTCAGTATGGCAGGCAGATAGATTCATTTTACCTTTATATCCTTGCCAATATATATCATTCAAGTAATCACATAAAAACTTTGATTGGTTTTAAAATAAAATTTACTACAGAAGTAGAAGGTCATTTTTTCAATGTAGATAGTGGAAGCTAAATAACTTCATACAAGAGTAGACCTTGACGAGTATAGTCTACAGTGAATCAGTTTCTACAAACATCTATTTGACATTAAAAATTCATTGAGATTTGTTGTATGGAGAGAGATATCTTGATAGTTGGCAGAGCTATAAAATATAAGTGGTTGTTACAGAACAGATTTGAAATACTAAAATCTATGTATGATTTAAAATGCCTGTTGAATCAATTATCAGAAACTAATTATTTCAAAATACTCCACAAAATGAATATGGACACATATTGTAGACCATTAATTTTAACTCAGATCACTGGCACAATTTAGAGGAAGTGTGTAAAATGAAACAGATACCGGTCTACATATTTTTAAATCATTAGGTATTGCAACATGTGAATTAGGAATTTCAATAAAGATGTGATTTGTTCTAAAGTGGAACCCCATGGAACTGCTGAAGTGCCTGCCGACAGTTATAATCCAGGGAATTGCTATCATGGCCATAAAGACATGTCTATCCGATGTATAAATGACTGTAATTTGCTTTTGATCCAGTTTCTGTTAACTGAATACAGTCATTCTTATGATGAGCTCATACTTTCCATACATTTCTGAAAACTGAAAATATGGATTTTAAGGTCACTAAAGTCAATATTTCCTCAAAGATTTCGCTTCTCTCAATGCCCTTGGCTGGAGGTCTCATTTTCTTCCTTGATGTAGTTCTCTTTCGAGCCCTACTGTAATGAAAGATAGGTTGGTATGTTATATTTCTGCCCCCTCTCTGTCTGAGGAGTCTTATATATGTATCACTATCTGTTTGACTTATGCAGTTTATCTGCCTTCCTCTTACTTTTTGTCTCACTACACATATCTTTTTATATCAAATCCCAAGGAGCTATTTGCTTCAGAGATAATCAAACTAAAAACACTGTGCCAGTAGTGATATTCAATAAAAAATATGAATTACTGAGGCATCATTTAGTAGGGTTGCATGATTTAGAATAATAATTATAGAACCATGTTCAGATGGCAGTTAATTAATAGATATTTAATTGAGATGGCCATAACACAAGTGACTAGTTGGTGGGTAATATTTTCAGACTGAAAAAGTAACCTATGAACACAGAGGATTAATATCAACCAAAAGCTACAAAATATTTTACAGGCAACTATGGCATCAATCAGGAAATCAGAAGTTGAAGATTCTTGATGAATGTGTGCATATAGAATGCCTAAAAGGAAGTACTCAGCTTTCTGTGAAGATCTCTTGTGATGCCTTGAGAAACTGATCACCTATAATGAACAGATTAGAAATAAATAAACTTTACCCAATGAACAGAGGGATGGATATAGAAGCTGAAAGGAGTGTACTTGCTTGTAATATTCATAGCCTTAAAACATAGAATTTTTTATTTCCCGTATAATACCATTCCTCATGGTTTTCTTCATTTCATTGTCATGAAAGCATATTGAATGTCAAACCTAAAAGAAATATTTGGACAGTCAGTAATGGTTTGTTGAGTACTAAGCATCACTCCTGACAAGTTCAACATTGTCTATACATTTCAGGAGTTGGAAGCTGTGATTGCAGCATTGAGTTCATTAACATACACATACCCATGCACGCACGCACAGTGCACACACACACACACACATACACACACACAAACATACACACACAAATTATGCTAAGCATACAATATTTAGAAGCCAGATGAACAAATCTGTGCAATAATCAGTGAGAGTGGAGAAGTGGACAAGAAAATTTCAGTATCTCTTAATTGCTGATGGTCATTAGATCATGGTGTGGCTCTGGAGTATAAGTGGGTGTTCAAGATCAGGAAATTCAAAGTACACTTTCAACAAACTACTCTGACTCCTGACAACATCCGAATCCTTAATCTTTGATCCACTTGGAAAGATAGAAGGAAGGGTCAAGTGGATGTATGGAGACATTGCTTTTCAATTGTACATTAAGTTTATTTTGCGTTCATTCACTCAGTCTTTCTCCAAACATATGTATTATCATTCACTTTGTTGACTTGGTGCTGAAGAAAGGTTCTGCAATGATCTGAAAATTACTGAGCTTAGAGTTCTGTGATGACATATGCTTATTAACAGATGCCCAATTGTCTCTCTATGGTCTTATTAAAGTTCTGTCTTTGAAAGAAATGGCATAATGGTTTAGAGAAAATATATTGGACAGTCAGATAGTCTTAATGAGAACTGATGTAGTCATTAGTTGGAATAACTGCAAAGTATCTTCATGGACATGTAAAAGATAAGCTTAAAAGAAAGATCAGGAAAAAAACTATGAAATCCCATTTTTCACCACTTAATTCAATGTGAGTTATTTGACATGTTCTGTCAAAGAAAATGTTTACTTTATAAGCAAAAGTTAAAAAATATCTTTATCCAGAAAAATGAAGCAGAAGTTGAATAAAGATAAATGAGGAATCATTGAGAAATATCTTTACAACCTTGTCAGCATCAAATAATTAAAATATTGCCATAGAATAGTAAAACTTTTAGTAATAGATTAAACGTATATTATGTTTCAATAGTATAACAGAGATAAAATAAATGATCTGACAAGCACTGCTTAATTCAAATTACGTATGATCCTCAAACTCAAATGCTATATGAGTGCAATGCTTTGGTGTGTGTGTGGGGGGGGGGGGAACTACACTCCTAGCGTATGCCTAGATCACTTAGAGAAACAAGTTCATAAAAACTGAATGTTCTAAGACAGGATCTTTAGTTCATAAATGTGTTGGCAGATTGTCATGCTGATAGAAATGTTGAAACCAGACCCTACTTTTTTAAGTGGCAGAACTTATTATGCATCTCAGAGAAAGGGAACAAAGAAACTCAGTTGAATACATTATTTTTCTGGAAATAAGGCTCAGGAGGTAAGAGCTTACAATGTACATACAGAGGATGTCAGTTTGATTCTGAGAATCTACTTTGGGACATTCACAGAGCCTGAATTTCATTTCCAAGGTGTAGGTTTCCAGAATTACTCACACTCCTGCACACACACACACACAAACACACACATGCATTCATGTGTGTGCACACATATACATGAACACCACTTAAATATGAAGTAAAACACTTAGACAACAACGAGGACACTAAGAGAGACGTACATAGAAAAAGACAAGATCTCCTGAATAAATTGGGAGCATGGGGACCTTGGGGGAAGGTTGAAGGGAGGGTAGAGACAGGGAGGAGAGCAGAGAAAAATGCAGAGCTCAATAAAAAATCAATAAAAAAATCTTGTAAAAGAAACAATTCAATTCAAAATTCTCTTCAGTTTCTTCTAAGATTAAATAAATTCCTGCAGAGTATCATGATAAGATAATAAATAGAAGTAAAATCTGGAATACTGATTCTGCTCTGTCCTAAATCTTATCTGTTTTATTCAAAAGTTCTTTGAAGAGTTTATTCCTTCATTATGATTACTATATGGAAGTGGAAAGAAAAAATGTTATTTGAATGATTTCAAACATTCAGAATATCTATTATGTAAGTATTTTGTCATAGAGGCTCTTATTGTACTAAGTGTAGACACAGGAACAGAAAATTGATATATGCCATTTTATTTTAAAATATCTTCACATTATTTAGGAAAGTTGTCTGGAGAAAATTACCCGAAAAATTCTAACATGATATTTTTCTGATTCTTTGGCTGTATTGGAGTTAAAACAAGAACTTTCTGCATTATAGAAAACCATTCCACCCATGAGATATGTTAAAACATTGATGTTTATTCTTTTATAACATATTACATCTAAGAAAAGTTATGGGGGGGTAATTGCAGCGCCTTGACACATAAGACCATAGAGCTAGAGGCAGATTTTTACTTTGTAATTATTAAGTACCTATGGACCAATATGGATCTTCTACTCTTTAGGACACATTGCCTTTGCAGATGCAATTATACTTCACATGATAATCACCATGATTTAGATTCTGATTGTCCCTTTGTTTATTTAACAACTAATATTAACTTATGCCAAAGTCCAGTTTCCACTAAAGTTGTCCTATGCAATTTTCTAAAGCTAAGATAGGAACATTGCTCTCTGGGAGTTTGCACACTCCATTTCTGCTAGTGGCCTTGCTTCCTGCTGGGGGTTGGAACTCTGCCTGGAGAATGAAGCGAGTAAGCAACAGGAAGCAGTAATGAGAGTGGTAAGATATGAAATGACAGAGAGTTGAGGGCAAATATCCAAGTTATATGTGGTGTTGAGGCAGGGATTTTTATCAAATTTTGTTAGTTTTCCAGTAAATGGTCTTGATCCACAAATGCTTTGATTTGGGAGTTCTTCCAGTTATCCTACTGAAATAAAAATGAAGATACTAATTAGAGAAACTGATTTCTGTAAAGCAACTTTAACACCCACTATATTTCATTATTGTATTATTTTTAAAGAAGCTATAACTTCCTATTAGGTAAGTGATGGTAGAGCAAATGTATGAGTCGTGTTACTCTGGGTAACTACCCACTATATTTCATTGTTGTATTATTTTTAAAGAAGCTATAACTTCCTATTAGGTAAGTGATGGTAGAGCAAATGTATGAGTCGTGTTACTCTGGGTAACTATTTTAGTTATTTTGTCATTCATTTTTCTATATATAAGCCTCCTTTACAAAAGGTAGTTTATCCATTTTGTTTTCCTTATGTTTGTACAATGTAGTTCAATACTAATTTAACAAATAAATTTGTTTTTTAATCCTAATATATTTTGCATTTTATTGACATCAGTAAAGCAGGATGTATGATTCAGGTTGTTTTGTTAGGGAAAAAAATCCTTATTCAAGGATAAGCTAAGTGATTAACAAATTAAATTAAACAGGAAAAAGATAATTTTCATTCAACACAATAGCAAATAATAGTCAATGGGTTGTCTACAACATGCTCCAAATGAAGGTACTGATGTAATACCTTTGTTCTTGTTGTCGCATAAGCAAAGCAGCTCTCTCATTGTTTACTTCCATGTCGTAGGCAATCACTTTCTTCATTCACAAATTTCAAGTGGGAGAAGACTCTATTTTCAGCGTGGAAATCTACTATTTATGAGTTCTTATAATTTCAGTGTAACCTAAAAGTCCTGCTATTGGTTTCCAAAAATTCTTATAAGCTCAGGATCAAAACTAAAACTATTAGTTCAACCCAACACAAGATATTTTGTTGTAATTTATGCTGACCTGAAAGCAAACAGGTATGGTTTAGAACAGTTAGAAAGAATGCTTCCTTAACTGCTGTATATAGCAACAGAAAAAAACAAAGTCATTCAGAGAGAAATCCATAGTACTGCACAGTAACTGTCTGTTCTGCTGTAACTCCCAGAGACAAATCCAAGAGGAAAAAATGCCCATTAGTGATCAACATTAGCTTACAAGTAATACCAAACAACTTGCAAAGTTCAGCGTTGAAAGACTACTTTCAAGTTCTATTATTGTATTCAAAATGAATATGAAAATGGCAAAATAAGTTGGAACTGCTATAACACTGTCTTGTGTTTTATGTCAAACTCAAAAGCACCAGCTTGTTAAGCCCCTCAGTAAGTGACTCAGAAAAATACTCTTACATCAGATATATTGTTTCTGGTGAGGCCCAATGAATGTTGTATGTCTTTTAGTTGTAGAACAGGCTGGGTGGAAACTCACCCTTCCCCTCAAATACCCACATTTTGACACGACGAGACTTTTAAAGTTTTTACAGAGGTAGAATGCCCTGGTACATATTTTTACAGATTTGTTTTCTATTTCCTGATTGAAACTCTCGTGACAGTTAGTTTAGAATAGCAACTTTTGGTCTCCTGTGTCATCATCTAATACACTAGTGTAATATCTTACACAAGGGAAATGCAGTCGACATCTCTGTAATCTTAGTAACGACATAGGGTAAGGGGATGGTTACCTCTCTGAGTTAGGTCAGTAAAAGGGTATTGCTTGAATTACTACTTGTAGTCAATGCATGCTGGTTGGGCTTAAGAATGTGGGTGGACGGACAGGTATATTTCTTTCCTTTCCAATGTCTATTAGTTTCTGCAGAATTTTGTCCCGTGGTTATTATCACCCTTTCCCAAATATCAATTGTCTATTCCTCCTCCACAATGCATCTAACTTTATGTCTGCTTTTGAAGACTTTACAGTTTTCATATAATATATTTTGACATATTCACCACACCCAATCCATCCCTGTTCCATTTTCTCCAACATCCTATTCATTTTGAGGCAACACTGAAAATATTTCTTATTACTTTTATTTTTCTATAGTGTCCGGGTTGTGTTGCCTAGCTAGTCTTGAGACTGATGCCTGTTCCAGCAAATGTTCAACCTGCCAAAGCTGGTGCAATTAAAATAAAATCTGACTATCGCTCTGTGGAAAGTCATTAAATGGTAATATCGTCTCAGGTAGTGCTGCAATTGCATGCTTATATATTCCCTCCATGTTGAGATATTGTTTGGATAAAACATGAATAGATCATGTGCATGTTGTAACAACCTCCAAGAGCTCATATATGCATCCATATTGCTGTATCCGTAAAGTGCTCAGTCCTCAAAATATTATGCCGCCTCTGAATATAAAATTATTTCTGCTTCCTCGTCTTCAAAAATTCCTGAACCATGCTGTAAGTCATAGATATCCAATATATGGCTGTCATAGCTCTCAGAGATCACAGCTAGGTACAACTGATGATGGCTTCTTTCTTGTGGTCATGCCCACACCACCATGCTGGGATAAAGGTGTGTACATGAACTAATGCATTTCATTTAAATGTTTTCATTTATTTTACTATAAGAGAGAAATGAACATTACAAATTAGCTCTTCCATAGTTGAAATTATTTCTCTAAGATTATCTGCTCTGATTTTTTTTACATTAGCAATATAGTAGTCTGTCAAACAGATTCCTTAGTGCTTCATTATCTGCTTCAATTTATTCTTTTATCACAAATTTCTTTTTCAGTTATTGTTTCTCCTACAGATAAAGGACACTATTGTAGACTGTGAAAAGAACTAGGCTCTAAGCATCATAATTAGGCATTCCTAATTTTAAATCCTAGAATCCAGGAATTATGTAAGAATCTTGAATTCTTTCACAAAATGATCTAATACAAGATAGAGGCTACAGATTTAAACTAATTTTAATAATGAATTATGTATACATGCAAAGGGATACATGTTTCTACATTGATTTATATAGAATGGATTTATAGTATTTTTCTTTTTTGTCTTTTTGAAGGTATGAATGGGTGGTGTATATATAATGTTCCATATTTGTGAGTCCACATACAGGTATATTTCATGCATGTGTTTGTGTGCACCTCAAAGTAATACCAGAAATCTTACTCGGCACTTTTAAACCTCATTCTTTGAGAAAAATTCTCTCAGTCAAACTCAGAGCTCACTAGAATATCTGGGCTCACTAGCTAGTTTTTCTTGGCAAACCTCTTCAGGCATTCTAAGGCTTAAATTACAGAAAAGTGTCTTATTTATCTGGGTTTATGTAGGGTCAGGGATTTAAACAGTGGTCATCATCTTTATGACACAAATTCTTCATTTTCTGGGTTATATCCCATGCACATTACAATGAGGTTATATACCACTTATTAATTTAAATAGAAAAATGTATTTATTTTATTGTGAAGTGTAAATTACTAATCATCTGTAAAAGTTCATGAAAATGTTCTTCAAAAATGCTTGATCATCATAATAATGCATTTTCATTTGAAGTATGACATCATTGCTTTTCAAAATTAATTGAAGTGAGAGGGCGTGATCTTGTTTCTAGTCATTTAGCAGTAAAGCAGCACAAGCCATTAGCATTCATGAGGCCATTTGAAACTAGGTCATAGCTCATAATTTAGAGTTCTCTTTTCCTACTATCCTAAATTTACACCAAATTATGTCTTCTTTCATAAACACACATCCTTCTACTCGTCACAAATTCCTATTAGGAAAGGTTTTACTTTATATAAATTTGAAAACACTATCAGCATTTTAAATGTATACATATACATTAATTAAACCCACATGTCTATCTATTTATCTATCTATATGACATGACACAAAAACACTTAATTTCTTCTCTGCCCTAATTTTCTTATGGCATGTAAATATGTGCTCACCTGTATGCACACACACTCAGGTACACTAAAGCAAAACAAAATATTATGAAAAGAGCATTCACTTTACATACAAGCAGATTCAGTGAAATTTTTTAACATCTTCCAGAATAAACACAATCTACTAACAATAATAGTACAAATTTTTAGTCATCTTAGAAAGTGGAATACTGACCTCCAGGGAATATTGATCATGGTTACTAAGAATCTTAATACATTTTATTGTTTATTATAAAATAACAGTAATATTGAAACCAAAATACAGTATAGTAAAGACTCCTCTTATTACTTAATGCATATTACTATTATTGAATTCAAGGAAGCTTAACTGATTATCAATGTGTACATTCCATAAATGGAAGAAGTAGAGGGAGGAAAATTTTAAAAAGGGCCAAAGACAACATAGTTTAGGGTGATTTTTGTTTAAAAAAAAAGCATATATTTGGCCATAATTCTGGAGACTTATCTTTACATTCAGAATATGTGTCAAATCCCTTTAGAACAACACAGTGAGAGCCCAACATAAAACCTATACTCAAGATTTTATGCTGGCTCACATCCAGAGGTTGCTGCATGTAATACAGCCCAGACACCAGAAACTTCTTATGGGTTTGTGTGTGTGTGTGTGTGTGTGTATGTGTGTATACACATACATGTGTTTAATGATAATAGCATTAGTAAGAGGTATGCCTTTCTATTTGTAGGACAGGCTTCAAATCCAACTGAAAAGTGGCTAACTTTACCCATAATACTCCTGCAACTACTATATCAGTGGTCATATGTTGACAGGTTTGTCATTACTGTTTCACTGAGTTAAGTCTGATGATTGCTATTTCCTCTGTAGTATGCACACTTCTTTCCAACCCTATGAAAACAGTTGCTGGGGATGATGCTTCCAAGTCAGATTAATTTTTACATATTTATAACTAAAGTTCATTATTTCATCAGCATTTACTGCCAAGTTCTGAAGAGTCACCAAAAATATTGTCAATGACCTGCAATACTATTTTTACCCTGTACTGTTTGGGGTCTCTGGTACATTGCTGTTGACAAACACAAAATAGGTAACCATGTTCCTTGCATGAGCATTTTATCTGTTGTTAGCCTATCCTGTCAAGTAGGGACATCACTGTTCTATTCAAGGGGACAATTATTTAATATCTTTTTATGTATGTGTATGTCCATATTTCGCAAAGCTTCTACAGTAGTAATTGTCCATATTAATTTTTCAAAATATTTTTAGTGTTAGTGTTCTATCCCCACATCTTCTCCTCCACCCTGTCTTCCAGTGCACAACTTCAACAGGGAAACTCACACGTTTCACACGTTTGCCATATTTACTTCTGCCAATCCAGATGCTTTGTGGATGTATGAGTACATGTTTTGAAATTGAAACTCTTTAGTAAGATACAAATAAAAAGTAATGTGTAACAAAATATCATCAAAAAATAGAAAAAGGAAAACAAGACCAACTTGAACAAAATAAATCTTCACAGTGACTTTATTTAACATTTGTTTGAATAGTGTACGAAAAAGAGAAAAAAAGGAAGAATTGTTTTTTTTTGTAACACTAGAAGGCTTCTACTTAAATATCATATATTTCATAAGGCAGTAAATCAAATCTTATAGATATTTATATAATATTTTTTAAAAAATATTTTTTGAGAATTCCATATGACTACTGTATTTGCATAATTCTAAGGTTGATTGTCTCCCAAGTCCTTCTATGTCCCATGTCCTAATCCTGTCACAAATTCGTGATCACATATCATATGTGTGTGTGCTTGTGTGTTCCTGTACGTATATGCATTCAACCTACTGAATCCACTTAGTGTTTCTAGTACAAATATATATTTAAGGAAAACATCTTGTGTTGAGACTGTTATCACCATACTTGTACATGGGGAAGACTGAATATTCCTATCTCAACTGCCATCAAGTCCCTGGAGCTTTGAAACTCGGAGGAAAAATTACAAGTGCCACTTACATAAGGCTGTATACTTTCTAACTGTATTATAAGTAATTATTCTTATCCCCGCAAATAAGTGTAGTTCTCATCTCTCAAAAAAAGTTTTTTTTTTTCAGTAGATGGAGAGCGTTAAAAGAATCTACAACTTGTCAAAATGCAATAAGAGCTAGCCATAGGGTACCCAACACCAATCGATTCACATAAAAAACAACCCCCAGAGGAAATTCTACAGAAGCGAGAAAGAAAAGATTTTAAAAGCAAGAACATTAGGAAATATGTTATGAGATATACCTTCTGTATATGTCAGGAAAGTTGTACTCATAAAATGTCAGCAATATGATTGCCTAAACTAGAGTTGGATAATGATAGCATCAATTGACACGACCAACTTTGTGGTATGAAGATTGCGAGGTCCCTCCCTTAGAAGAACACTTATAGAATTTTCTCTTCTTCTGACATATAAACTATTAGTCTGAATATTCTGGGCTCGTCATTCTAGATATTTCTTATTCTCTTATTCATCTGAACTCTCATCTGAGGGCCTATGCATTTGGTTCACTGCTGGAGTTCTTGTCTAATGGGCTGGATGCCCCATGGATTCATCTTCAATAACATCCACATCCACATGAAAAATCACTTTTAGTTCTCCTTCAGAGATTAATATATACTATGCTCAGCACCATTAATAATTACATAAAAAGTGAAACCAAAGGCAGTTTAAAGTTGTCTGTAACTAGAAGTTAAATCAAGACTTTTCTTCAATATTTCCTCAACTACAGGCAGAATTTCATGAATCAATCTGATGATTTTAATGGCATTTTAAGCAGACTAATTCTGTGAAAACCGTAAGCAAATAGCTATAGGCACTATCAGTTGAAGTGTGTTAAGGTGGCTGGGAAAAATGGAAGAAAGACTCAGTTTCCTTCTGAGAGATTATATAGCATGCAAAAACTCGTCCTATGTTTGCAATCATACAGGCAAGCAGTAGTACATAGACTCATTGAGTTTATTTATAAAAAAAAAGAAAATTTGCAAGAAAATATGGTAAGATAAAACATAAATGGTTTGATTGGTAGGGAATATAGTATTGGATTTAATCAAAATATATGCAGAATATTCTAATAAAAACAATACAATGAAATATTACTTCATTGAAATTTAAAAATAAATATGGATCGAGCACTATTAAGTGGATAATTATTTTTAAATTCTTCACAATTTTAAACTAATGAAATTACAAGTAGGATATAAATGCATAACTAATTAACTTAATGTATTATGTATTACCAAATCAAACTTCAGCATGTGCTCAGTAATAGATGCACACTAATTAAAAATTTACTAGTTCCAACCAAATTTAATTAGTTTGCAAGTTTTTCTATATTTCAATATTAAAGACCATTCAACTTATAGACTCAGAAATTTTATGAATTTATTTCAATAGTGATAGTCTATCTTATTTTCAGGAAGGGCAATAATAAAAGTATTGATATTTTGCTTAAGGTAATTAAGGTAAAAACTGCTACTGCAAAATAAGGGATTCCTGTGATGTCTTGCCCCAAGTTCAAATATCCCCTCCAATCAATCTAAACTCACAGTCAAATTAATTGTGATACCTAGAATGTAGAAATAGTTTATCTGTATTCCATTGCTGAAAAATTATGCTGGAATTACTGACTCCAAAGAGTAAAGGCAACAATAACAAATTTTCATGTAATAAAGGTAAAATCCAATAGCTACACAGTTAGTTAGCAAAGAAATGATAGGGTGAGAAGTAAAAACATGCAGTTTCTGTCTAATAAATACACGGAAGATGCTGTTGTTTGAGTCAGTGAAAGATTCTCTTGCAAGAAATGAGAAACTTTGGGGCAAGGTTTCTCTGGAGCAATGTCATCTGTGACTCATTGTGCAAATGAGCAGGCAGGGTCTCATTGCTTTGCAGATGGCACACACAGGTTTTCCAAGAAAATGGTAAATAATGTGTATAGTTTGCAGGATTATGATATATATTTTATGGCAGCATTTTACAATACAGAAATAAACCTTCTTTCTCTTTATATTTTAATCTTTTATGTTGTTTAGAATTTCTTAAATAAGTACATAGTATTTACATTATTTGCCATAACTCTCTTCTCATTTTTCACGCCTTTCCCATTCTGTCTTGAATGAACTCTTCAACTACGATTATCTATCTGTCAGTCTGTCTCTCTATCTTTCATCTATCTATCATCTATCTATCTATTTATCTATCATCTATCTATCTATCTATCTATCTATCATCTATCTATCTATCTTTCATCTATCTATCTATCTATCTATCTATCTATCTATCTATCTATCCATCCATCCATCCNGGACTAGAGAATCCTTCTGACTTGCTGACATCCAGTCTAGCCCATTCTGTGAGTTCAAACTGAGCAATAAACCCTGCCTCAAAAAATAAGGCAGAGAGTGAGAGAGGAAGACCCAATACCAACCTCTGCTACAACGTGCATGTACACACATGTGTATACATACACACACATATATATCTGTACATACATGTGCACACACGAAGGAAAGTTGTATTATGAAAATATTATAATTAAACCCATATTTTATATGCTACTTTTGTTGTTCTTTAAGGCAAGGTCTTGCTACCTACATAGCCCTGGCTGGCCTAGAACTCACAGAAATCTGCCTTCTGCTGCCTCCCATATGCTGGGAAGAAAGGCTTGTACCACCTTGCCATGCTGTGTACTAATTTAAAAAATAACAATAATAAATATAAGAGTAAAGATAACTGTGATGCAATAGGAGTAGCTGACTGAGGTCAAACACAACCAAGGAAAAGCCTTAGCAATTGAGGAATAATCCCAGTAGAAAGACTAGTCTTTGAAACTAAACCATTAGGATAATAATATTATTATATTTGGGACAATTTGTGGGACTTGAGAATTACGTTGTCACAATGAATATGCATCACACTTGGCACTGTCTAGGGCACTTTGGGGGTTGAGAGAACACCTAGCTCCCTTCCTCATAACTTTCAGAACTCTAAGGAAATAGAGTGGAGGTCATTTCCACATGGAAGCCCTGAGGGAGCTGGACGTTCACATCAAATTGTGTACAGGGGGAGTAACTATGATGACTTCAGCACTGAAGGTGGGCTGAGGCCATGGCTCATGGGTCAAAGCATGACAATCAATGTTCAGATACCCAGATCCCATATAAAAGCCAGCGCACTGAAGAGCCAACTTGTAAAGCTAGCCTGGGAAGGTGGAGAAGGGATTCCCAGAGCAACCTGGCTAGCAAGACTGGGCATATGGGAGAGTTCCAAGTTTGACTGAGAGACCCTGCCTCAATAAATAAGGTAGAAGAATAATTGTGGATGATATGTATAATTGTACACAAGGGCCACATACATTCAACAGACACACATACGCTCCACACATATGCATACATGAAAATGGAAGAAAGACAAAACAACAGAGGCACTGACTCAGAAATGGCAAGCATGCTGGTGGGGTGGGAATAAAGCGGTAGTCTGGGTCTGTGTATCCCACACTGAACCATTGTGTATAGACTGCAGTAGTGCCCAGAGCATCGGTCTTATGCCATGAGCAACACTGGCATACTCCTTCCCAGATGTTGAAACAGACTGAATAACCATTTTCCACTGGCAACTCCAGCAGCCAAAGCCACATGATTGGCACAGGCCTTGGGTGCACTATGGGCCCAGCTGGCCACTTGGAGGCTGATTGCAGAAAAAAATGATGACATAGTAAATACAAAGTTAATCTGGCTTCCTGGAAGGCACAGGACAACAGCCAACACGTGGGGTGCACATGCATTTCACAGCAGCCAGGAGCTGGCTCCTGGGGCACTGTGCAGCAGCAAGAGCTTCATCCTGACACCAGGACCAGAGCGAGATGCAGCCGTGCTTTTCCTTGGAAAATATTCTCTGTACTGCTGTCTTTTAATGAAAGCAGTGACTTCATCCATCCAGTTTCAAGGCTCTTGGAATAAATGTTCTCTCTCTTCTTCCCCCGCCCCCATCCCACTATGTGTGTGTGCGCACACACACACACGTGTGTGTGCACATTTACGTGTGGGAGGCTGGGAACACACATGTTTGTGAGTGAGCGTGCATACAAAGGCCAGAATGTCTTCTTTAACCATGCCTTCCACTTGATTTGGGGGACAATGTTTCTGCTGGACCTGGAGGTCACTGATCTGGCTAGCCTGTCTGACAGCAAACCCCTCCTCATGCTTTCTACCTCCCCTGAGCTGGAATTACAGGTGAACACCACTCTTTCTATGTCTTTTTAATGAGCTTGGGGGATTGGTCTCAAATTGGCAAACCTCTGTGCCAAGCACTTTACCAGCTGAGCTGTATCACCAGTCGTAGAAGTTCTTTAATGTTCTATTCTTACCTGAAGGTCCCTGACAGCATCCATCATCCAATTCTGTCTAACAAATTGATTTTTGAAAAGCTTAGTCTCAGAGGAATCGTTTCATTTGCTGTAAAGTGCCTAATAATCTTCATTGACTCACAAGGCCAGTGAGAACTCTAAAGGAAGCAGAAACCCCTTACGGGGTATCTCAGGTCACGCACAGGACATAAGCTGGAAAGATAGCAAGGTGGCCGGGGCAAAGGTTTCCTGGTTTTATTTTGTTTTCCCACAGAAAGGGGCAAATGATGCAGAGGAAGCGTGTGTTGTCACACTGGCAACTTCATGGAGACCTGAATCTCCATGGAAATTTTTGCTGAACACAGAGGCCCTGATACCTAAAGAGGGGCTGCAGAGACGAAGAAGCAGCTGTGCCTTCTCAGACTTAGTCTTGGATCAGCAAGCTAACAGAGTTTGGAAAGCAAACCTCAAGAGTTCAGAACCCTAACTGGTGGCAATAGCTGCCCACTTAAAAAACACATATATATATTTTTTAAATCCTGTCTGACTCTCGATGTAGAAAGTCAAGTACATTGACAAGAATGTGCATGAATTATAATCAATAAAATTATCTCACAAACACATTTCATGATTATTCACAAGCACTAAAAAACAGTGTTGAAATAGGAGCGGCAGGGCTGCGTCCCCGGCACCCGGCCGCCCGCATGGCTAGTTTATACCCAGAAATAATTACACGGAAACTGTATTCTTTCAAACACTGCCTGGCCCGGCTAGGTCCAGTTTCTTATTGGCTAGCTCTTACATATTGTTCTAACCCATTTCTAATATTCTGTGTAGCCCATGAGCTGGCTTACCAGAGAGGATCTTAACCTGCGTCTGTCTGGAGCTGGAGAATCATGGTGACTCACTGACTCAGCTTCTTTTTCCCAGCATTCTCTTCTGTCTACTCCGCCTACCTAATTTTCTGTCCTATGAGGGCCGAGGCAGTTTCTTTATTAGTAAGAAATCACTCCCACATCATTATTAAGGGATTATTAATGGTGACAACAGATCCCCTCCATCCATTCCACTTTCAGACTTTGTAGCTCTTCATCTAGTGGTGGGACCTTATGAGCCTTCATCCACCCTCATTGCTGTGTCAACCAGTGTCACTATACAGGTCTTCATTGGGTACCCATACTGTTGAGTTTTCATGGTTCTGTAGCATTTCTTCATATATAGAAGACACTGCCCATCAATAGCTGCCCATGTCCTGTGGTTCTTGCAGTATTTACTATGTACCTTTCTGTAGTACTCCTGAATTTCATACACCTTAAGTAAAAACAATATTTAGTATCTGTTAATATCAATAGAAATGTCAGTAAGTTGTAATTCAAAGATTTTTCCTAAAGTAATTTTGTTAGTGAAAATTTTATTAAGTTCTCAAAATAAGTTTCTTAGTTATTTATCTCCTTCCTTCGTTATATCTTATTACATAATTTTCTCACATTTTCTAATATTATAAAAATATTAAAACATTTGTCTAATTTAACACATGCATTCATAGATTTATGAATGCTACAGCATCTCACTATTCCTGAAATACCTATATTAAAACGTTATCATAATATTAAATGGTAAAATAAAATTACGCATTCCTGACAACCACAAATCAGTTTCACTGCTATATAGGAGGTAATTCTATCTTCTCAAATTTCTCAAATATTAGCAAAATCATATATTTAATACAGAAAATACTTCATCTTCCTTAAAATAGTCTCTTTTTCTTCATTATAGCTACTGATAGAACCAGAGTAATCTTGGACACGGTTAAGCTGTTCTATGCATAGATGCCTATGGGAAATTTCAAATTACTATTAACTTTGAAAAAAAGTAAAAAGAAATCACGAAAACTTCGGGTTTCAGTTATCTTTTGTTTTCCATACTTAATCTCAGATTTTAAGTGAGTATGTGTTTTTATAGGATATAAATGTGGGGTGTTTGTATGGTATGACTGCACATATTCCTATGTAGGAGTACAGACACGTGTGCAATTACATGCATGTAAATGCTAGGTGCAGGTCATCACTTTTTACATTTAAGAAAAATCTCTTGTTTATCCCTGGATACTCCAGACTAAATGTCCTACATATTTGCAGGGATTTCCCTGTCTCTGCCTCAGATTTGAATGTAGGACTTGTGGAGTAGAGGCACTAGCTGTGTGCTCTAATTTTACCTGGGTTCCTGAACTGTAAACTCTTCAAACATATATGACAAGAATTTGATCTGCTAATGCATATTCCCAGTCCCGGTAATAATTTTGATTTAAATACTTTTCATAGAGTCCAAATACCATTTTCAGCTTTAGAAGTATGGAGAGAAAGCCGGGCGGTGGTGGCGGACGCCTTTAATCCGAGCACTCGAGAGGCAGAGGCAGGCGGATCTCTGTGAGTTCGAGGCCAGCCTGGTCTAGAAGAGCAAGTTCCAGGACAGGAACCAAAAGCTACGGAGAAACCCTGTCTCGAAAAAAAAGAAGAAGAAGAATTAGAAGTATGGAGAGAGTATGAGACAAGAATTTGCTATGCTGCTTAGGTACTTTCCAACTGTACAGGTTATTGCTCTAGTCTGTGACTGTTGAGATCCTGCATGTCTCCTAGTTTTCATAGCAAGCTACTCTCTTTCAACAGTGCTCAGATTGTTGTGATATATAATCCTATGTGGCTTTGGCTGTTTGATTTTTAAAATCTTATAAAAAGTCATGTCACTATTCTGTTGAAAGTTACATACCACTCACTGTTCAAGATAAGTGTAATTTATTTTATTTTTATATATAACAAAAAGGATATATATAATAAGATAAAATTAAAAAAAAACAAAAAAGGGAATATAAATTTTCTTAGTACTTTTAGAATAGTACTAGAAATAAATATCCATATAATTAATTTTCTACCAAAAACTAAAGAAAAATTTGTCATGATAATACTTCATAAGAATAAATACTATACAACCTAGCAGGAAATGCAATTCCATAACTTAGCATCACTGTTAAGCTATGGTTAAATTACTACTCAGCACATACCTCTGATTGACCAATGAAATGGTAAAGAGCGGTTTGGTGACTTAATAAATGCCATTTCATTAATAATCCCACAAAAGCTTAAGCGATGGATGAAGAAGTGTGGGACTCAGCTCATCAGTCAGGGTATTGAGGAGTAGGTAGAAGACCTGTTAAAAAATAAATGAAAAAAGGGACAGAGTAAGCGGACGAAAAAGAAAGGAAAGGAAAGAAAAGAAAGGAAGGGAAAGGAAGGGAAGGGAAGGGAAGGGAAGGGAAGGGAAGGGAAGGGAAGGAAAGGAAAGGAAAGGAAAGGAAAGGAAAGGAAAGGAAAGGAAAGGAAAGGNAAGGGAAGGGAAGGGAAGGGAAGGGAAGGGAAGGGAAGGAAAGGAAAGGAAAGGAAAGGAAAGGAAAGGAAAGGAAAGGAAAGGAAAGGAAAGGAAAGGAAAGGAAAGGAAAGGAAAGGAAAGGAAAGGGTCTTTCCAGGGTATTACCCTGGTTATGATAGGGGAAATAGTTTTGCACAGAACACTGATTCCACAATATCATGTCAAATTTGGGAGACAGGGAATGATGACTTGAAAATAGGCTAGGTAGTTAAAGGTCTAGCTATAAAGTCGCTGCACCTGTGCCTGTCAGCTCTTGATCTATTTCACACCAGCAGAGAAAGCATCCAGTAGATTAACCCCAGGTAAAAGCATGGTAGCTACCCTCTAGAGAACCTTTGCAAACTGCCCAGGAAATTGTTAGAGGTAGAGTTGCAATTCTTAGTGTGTCAGGTTTAGACTATCTGTGTTTACTGGTCATAAACTTCTCTTGAGTTAGCTTCATCAAAGCAGTCATACAATTTGTAAGGTCTATTGATGTACATTAATCTTTCTGGCAAAAGACATCTTAGGAAAATATAGGTGAATGTAAAAGAGCATAGAAACTATGAAGCTTCTGTGCTATAAATTTGTCTGCCTAAATACAAGCTTATTCTGTTTTTTATGTCAACACCAAAAAAGCAGTTTGCAAAAGTGTTTGATCTGTATTAATATCTTAGAATCTGACTTGCAATTTTCTTTCCTTTTTCTTGATTTTTATTGAGCTCTACATTTTTCTCTGCTCCCCTCCCTGCTTCTCCCCTCCACTTCAAACCTTCTCCACTTACAATGTTCTCAAGAAACTAGTTGTTAATAGAAGGTAGATGATTAAAAAATAAATTGCGTGTTTCAGGAATAATAGTGTATAAAATTTCATATACAAAAAAAACATCAATAAGTGAGCACAATTATTTAAATGATAAGATAAAAGATCACAAGATGGTACCGACTGCTATATTCAATATCACAGGCTGAATAAGATGGCTCAGTGTTTGTAAATACTGCGAACTCTTCCAGGCAACGTAGGTTCAATTCCGAGAACAACATGGCCATTCAACGGTCTTAACACTAGTTTCAGGGAATGGAACAAGCTCCCATGCCGTACACAAGAAAAACACTCAGATACATAAAATAAAAGTAAATAAAACTTTAAAGTTCATATGCATGCATATATATATATGTATATACACATATACATATACACACACAAACACACATAATAATTAAAGAGAGCAAAAATGTTACAAAATTGGGAGACTGATGTTTTTGAAATAAAAACATTCCTAATTTGAGTTAGATACTTTAAATCTGCATTGTGTCAGCTTCTGAAGCAATACTCAAGCTTTAGTCATCTTGAAAATCTCCAGTTTGTACCTTTTGCACTATAAGTAGTTAGAACATATGGTGCTAAAGCATTCTTATCTTAAAAAAAAACTGACAATACAGAATAGCAAATATGAAATAGGTTTTGAAACCTATATAATCAGTTTTATTGATTTTTCTCTTTTTTTTCATCGCTTGGGTTTAATGTACACATATTAAACAGAATATTTTAATTTCTCCAAGTGGCAACAACATTTCTACATTTTCCAATTAAATCTTAGGTTTTAATAAATTTGTTTGTCTTACTAAGTAATTAAATGAAAACATGTTTAACATGACAAGCCACACCATGTATATCTATCTGGACATTCACGGAGAAAGGAACTTATAATCTCTTTAGAATTTAGAATGTAACAGCTGAGTGGTTTTAATTTTGAATACTTGCTCTTATTACCAAATATCTGTTAAAAATATTGTATTTTCAAGTAAATGTCTAGATTGTTACAATTATATATTTGTATAAATTTATTAGAAATACTAGAGATAGATCTAATATTGGAGCATACCCCAACTGTTATACTTTTCAAAACAAAGACCAAGGTTTTAAATACAGGTTTCAGGGCGGTGGTGGCGCACGCCTTTAATCCCAGCACTCGGGAGGCAGAGGCAGGCGGATCTCTGTGAGTTTGAGACCAGCCTGGTCTACAAGAGCTAGTTCCAGGACAGGCTCCAAAACCACAGAGAAACCCTGTCTCGAAAAACAAAACAAAAAAACAAGAACGTAAATACAGGTTTCACTGTGCCTATCATTTTTATTTTTTTTTTTTTGCCTATCTTTTTAAATGTTGATTTCAAAAGATAAATTGTGAAAATAAAACAGCAGAATTATATACATATTTAATTACTAAAATTTAATTGTTATTCACTTATTTAAAAAAACAGAGGGCGCCGGCGGTGGTGGCGCACACCTTTAATCCCCGCACTCGGGAAGCAGAGGCAGGCGGATCTCTGTGAGTTCGAGGCCAGCCTGGTCTAGAAGAGCTAGTTCCAGGAGAGGAACCAAAAAGCTACGGAGAAACCCTGTCTCGAAAATAAAAAAAAATAAATAAATAAAATGCATGTTGTGAAACAATCCTTCTGTACCCTGTGAATGTGTATTACTCTCATTGGTTAATAAAGAAATTAATTGGTCTATAGAAAGGCAGAATAAAGTTAGGGGGGAAGCAAAATTGAAAATAATGGTATGAGGAAGCCAGAGTCAGGAGTCGTCAACCAGATGCAGAGGGAGCAGGAGATGAACATGCCATGCTAATAAATGTACCACCAGATTGCAGGGCACAAATAAGGAATATGGGTTAACAGAATGCAAGAGCGATTTATTAATCGGCCTGAGCTATTGGCTGAGCATTTATAAGTAATATTAAACCTCTGTATCAGTTATTCTGGAGCAAGCAGTTGGGACAGGAAAACTCTGCATATAATATGTTACCCAACGTGGGGCTGGAATTTTCATGTACAACCTGACCAAAGCCCCCCCCCTTTTTTTTTTTTAAGGAATTTTAGACACACAGGAACTGAGCCCAGCATGACTTCTTGGTAGCTGCATTTTTCAGGTGAGATCTGTTTACTGGCAGCAGTGTGAAGAGGCATGGCTCCTTTGAGATATGGCTTTCTGGCTAGATGCTAGCAGCTCTTTGGTCAAAAGTGGGTCCCCAGCCCTCTGACATCCCTTTATCCAAGAAGACTGGGATGTTTGGGTGAAAGCATCACTGCAGCCCCAGCCACTCATCCTGGCGCTCCAATGGAGCAGGAAGCGCCATTTCAAGTCCCTCCCCTGGGAGTTGCCTTGGTCCAGACTCCACCTCTGGGAACGCCTGTCAAGCACTGACCCGAGAAGGTCAAAAAAACCCTCCCAGCACTGACCCCCTACCAAGGGAGGGTCAGGGCCACTTCCACAGGCTATTTAGGTTGCTGCCCGGAAAAGGAACATGTTTGTGGTCTCCGGGTTTAGTGTGGTCTCCCCTGCTCCCTTCCCCTTCGCTGCTTTCCGGGGCCACATGGGAGCACTACATTAAACGTGGGCATTTTTTTTTTTTAATCTGGTCTAATTTAGTCTGATTGAAATGATTTGCGTTGGTAGAGAGGCTCCTTTAAGAAATATTCCTAATATATGGAGGCTTCCACTGAGGGGTTCTGTTTTTCTCATGGGCCCAGTGTCCCGTGCTGGAAAACGCCCTTCTTGTGCACTCTCCACCAGGCTAAGACAGGCTTCATATTGGTGAGTTCCCCTCTTTTTGCTTTATGCGGATACGGCTAGGGGACCCATTCACGTTTATTTTTGTTGATTTTTGGGCTTTCCATTAAAATTGCAATCGTGCCGTTAAAGTCCAGCCCACACAGTGAGCCAGGCCTCCCTGAGATGGGACGTGGGTGGGCCAAAGACATCTACCACTCATTTCTCATGAACCACCCATTCTTTACTCAAGAGCACTGTCCAATAGCTGCATTGCAACAGGCTAGAGTTCCACTTGACATGTGCTTAAAAGGGTTCTTGCCATTCCAAGCCGATTCCTCAAACACCCTTGAGCTGCCTTTTGCAAAAATCTTCCTAAATTGGGGCTATCTGACATCTAACATAAAAATAAACAAGGTTCCAAAGCCTGTGGGTTCTAGAACGCATGTTCCCGCTCTCACTTCCCCGCAACCCTCCTCTTCCCTGCTCTTTAGCTATTTGCTGTTTGTCTCACCCTGGGATTTTCTAAAATGGATCTGTTTCCTCTGTCCTTTTACTCTAAAACCATATGCCTCTTTGGTCCTT
The DNA here is from genome assembly GCF_014885135.2 of Alexandromys fortis. NCBI lineage: Eukaryota > Metazoa > Chordata > Mammalia > Rodentia > Cricetidae > Alexandromys > Alexandromys fortis. The sequence goes on from NW_026067928.1 coordinate 11,968,777, forward strand.
TTGTTTTTGTTTCCACTTGCAGCGTCTGCTAATCTGGTCTTGAAGGGAACCACCTCTGTGCTTCCTTGGCTTCTGCCACCTGTCTACACCAGGATTTTTAGTTGGTCAGCTGACACAGGTTTCTTAAAGTGTTTTATTTCTCTGCCTGTTAGAATAATGTGACCACAGTTTGTCTGTGAGAATATGTGGGTATGTTTTCATAATATGCTTGATATATGTTTCTCTGTGTATGTGTACTTGTTTTAAGATCAATACAATGTATAACTCCTGACTCCAACAGCTCAGGAAAAACACAAACATGTAGTTAGCCACAATGTTGTCCTCACTGCCATCTTGGGTAAGAGTGCCCATGTGTGCTAATATTCTTTGACTTATATCTCTATGAGCCTGTAATAATATTTCTATCTTTAAACAATGCATAGTTATGTTTTGTGAATCTTTGTAACAAACACTATTATATTTAATATATTGTTGGTGTATTAATGTTGAACTCTGAAAAACAACATTAGAATTCATGTTTTCTTCTTTCAATATGTTCTTATTTTCTCCCTAACTCATATCAAAGCATTTTGAGATTAAGGAAACTTGGAAAATTTCTGTAATAAGTGTGGCACCTTCCTACATACATCATGCTACATAACAGAGTTTAAGAGCTGCTGCAGAAAGACAGAACACAGTAGCCAGGCAATGGTGGCGCTCGCTTTTAATCCCAGCACTCGGGAGGCAGAGGCAGGTGGATGGATTTCTGTGAGTTCGAGACCAGATCTGGTCTACAGAGCTAGTTCCAGTACAGGCTCCAAAGCCACAGAGAAACCCTGTCTCGAAAAAAAGAAAAGAAAAGAAAGAAAGAACACATCTTAATTTCACATCAGTTATGAACAATTATCAGGAGATTATACGTTCTCAGTGCTCCACACATAGGAATGAATGAGTATGAAACCAACATAAGTAACTCATTTATGTTACTTGTAAGTAAATGTTGGCATGCAAGAAAACATGTAATATGAAAGTACTAATGGACTATTGGATATATATGCTTAACTTTGTATAAGGAGAGATGTGTATGAAACAATATGCTGGTGCTAATTTCCCATCATATACTAGTAATTTATTTTTATTAATTTTATATATACAAACAAAAGTTATACATCAAACCATAAATGATATTCCTCATTATAACACTTAAAATGAATTTGAAAAGATTGCAATTTTTAACTTACACATCAAATATTTATTACAAATATGAGTAGATTAGCTAACTCACTAAAGAGGAATAAATCAGTTTTATGCATTCAGCAAAACTTGAGATGAAGCATAACTAACAAAAAATTCCATTTTTTTCAAATAATATCAAACACTGGAGTCAGAATTGAAGATGAAAATTTGATTCTTTTTCAAATATGCTTGTCTGATTAAGTCTTATTTATGATGAAGCAAGATATCAGTTTGCAATGTCCTAGACTACCTGGGAACTTAAGGTGCTTGGAAAGAAGGGAGGAGGCTCAGATAACAGAACATCACCAACATGAAGTTTTTTTTTCTTTGTTTGGCAGGTTTATGATTGGTGTTTTCACAGAAGTTTTAGGCACACACTGAGAACTCTAATTAAGAGAGTGATTTCCATTTGTGCAGGGTTAAAGGTTCACTTCAATCAAGTCAAACCTCTTGAAGTGTGAATAGGATGAGGAGGAAAAGGAAAAGAAATAAACTGAGCTGTTGACCAAGGACAATTGTGAAAAAACAATACTGGAGGGACAAAACCCCGTCACTCTTATTCAGAGAGTTATAGTTGAAGCCATTTTTTTTTCAGAATTCTTCATTGGATCTCTTTTTCTTGGGTTCAGTGACTTAACACAACTTTCATTTACCAATGTGTGAACTCCAGTATTAATTATTTTTGTGCAATGTGATTTGCTACCTTCTCTCCCAATGAGCATATTACTTAAAGATGTATTGTCCTAAGAATTTAACATTTTTTTCTACAATACTTTCAAAGTATATAATCTCTAAAAATTAAATAGGCATTATGAATAAATGCTGATGATATGATATGTATCTTCACAAGGTAAACCAGCCTTGAGGACTGGTTAGGGCATACCTAATCTGGCTTGTATTATAATCTCATGCTTTTCCTCTTTGATTCTCATATTTTCTAATTTCATTAATTATTTGTTTGGGAATCTAATACACTTAAAGTATTTTATAGTTATATTAAAAAGAACTCCCTTTCCTGAAAATTAGAGAAACATTATATTATCTTATAAAACTTTGGGAGATACAAAAGCATTATAATTTATCTGTGTAAAAAGAAAAATCATTTACTAACCAGCGCATGGTTATGTTTGGGAATTATTAAAATACAATTACTATTTCTCATAGAAACTCAATAAAAGATTATGATGTAACTATTTTATTTGCCAACAATAGCCAATCCAACTGATTTGGAAATTTAGGAAGGCTACTGAACTCCATAAGCATGGATAAACAGTCATCCTAATAGTATCTTGGAAGACAGATATTCTGGGAGGAGTATGAATGGAGGCCTCACTTCAGAGGTTTCAGAAGGATACAATATTAGTACCTTGGATACATACCATTCTTATGATATTTTGACTAAGAATGTGTCTGCTCTTTTTTGTCCAAAGTACTTTCCTGAAGCTAAGTTGAAAAATTAATAAACTAATTTCTTTGAAGATAGCCTAATATCATCTGTCACTTGTCTCTCAGTATCCACTCTTATGCATTTTATTAATAAAAAAGACCACCTGAGGTGAAAAGAAATACGAAATGAATAATTTGAAAATAAGTATAGCACTAGATAATTTAAAGTGTGAACAACAGCTTGTGATGAAAGAGTAGAGAGACTTTATCTGAAATGGAATAAGGAAGGAGTGTCCTTACATCATGAATCACCCAACTAACTTTTTAAAAAGAAGAAAAATATCTGAGTAATTTTCTGCCCCTAGAAAAACATCAAGAAAACAAAGCTTCTTCAAATTCAATTTTAAAATGTCAGGCTCCATCACAAAAAAATCAGCAGAATTTGGCAGTATTTTCCACATAGTTCTAGTTTTTGATCCATGAGGGCACAATGGTCAAGATGTTGTGAATAACCTTCTTCAGTTAAACAGTGTTCCTGAGATCAGATCTGCGATGAATCATCACATGAAGCTGTGAAAGTAAAGCCTGGATTCTGTTAGAGACTCCAAGGTGTTGGAGATGCCAAAGCTGTGTGTTACTTGCCAAAGAGTCAAATTAGCCAAAGACAGAGAAGTATGTCGTAAGCAGAAGGGCTGCATTAAGTCATTAATGCCCTTGACAGCTGACATCAAGCTACAGGACTTGAATCTATCTGCCCTGTTATGTCTCAGTTTTGCTTCAGTTTATTATTTTCTTTCAATTTCTTCCATACCTCAGTTTTGGAATGATTATATGTATTCTGTGCCATTGTATATTAGAAGCATGTAATTTGCTTTTAGATTTTGACTCGACAAAGGGTTACAATTAAGAGATAACCGTGAGTCTCAGAGAGACTTTGAACTTTCAAGCTTTGTTTTATTATTATTATTATTATTATTATTATTATTATTATTATTATTTTAATGAGAATGTTGCAACAAGCCTTTGAGGATAAAGGACTAGTATGTGGTGGTTTGAATGAGAATAGTGACCACCACAGGCTCTTACACTTGAAAACTTGGTCCCTAGTAGGTTGAACTACTTTGGAAGGATTAAGAGCTGTGAACTATTTGGAGAAGTTATGTCACTGGGAGCTGGCTTTGAGGATTTGAAATATTCAGTCTGTGTGACTCTCCCTTCCTCATGGGTGACAATCACAATGCGGGCTTCCAGTTGTTTATTTGCTCTGTCATCATGACTGTAACCCCCTGAATCCATAAACTAGGTTAAATGATTCCTTTAACAAAAAGTATATATAGAAATATTCACCATGTCAAGCAATGACTCCCGAAAACATAAACTTATTTTTCCTGTTATTTTTAATTGAAGTATCCAGATGAACATGTGGAGATTAGTTATGTTATTAATAACTGAAACATTACTTAAAACAGTGTTACACATCACTTATACTGATGCACATACATTTAATGCTTTGCCTTCCAATTCCATTTATTTCTTCTTTTTACATTTAGTGTAAACAACTCACTCATTCCATTGGTGAATGACATAAAATTTGCCATCAGTTTTTTTTTTTTATGAAGCATTGAAGGTTGTAATAATTTTTTCACAAAACTTGGAGGATGCCTCTTTATTTAAATGCATAATTTTATAAGAAGTGTGTATTTTCGGTATATTGTTGACTCTTGGGAATGGTACATCATTGTCTCTTATTTTATCCAGAGGTTCAATTATATAACATATAATCCATAATTAACCTTCATCCACTTTTTAATGTTTTCAATGAAATATTTTTTGTATGTGATGAGGAAGGTATGGAGGTCAGAGGGCACCTGGTGGAGTTCACTCTCCTTCCATCTTTTTTTTTAATATTTATTTATCATGTATACAATATTCTGTCTGTGTGTATGCCTGCAGGCCAGAAGAGGGCACCAGACCTCATTACAGATGGTTGCGAGCCACCATGTGGTTGCTGGGAATTGAACTCAGGACCTTTGGAAGAGCAGGCAGTGCTCTTAACCTCTGAGCCATCTCTCCAGCCCCCAATGAAATATTTTTTATGAGCAACACTTTCTTTTTACCATTAGACATTGAACATTGGATATGAGTTATGATCTTCTTCACTCATAATGCTCTGAAGACGCTAGTGAATACTTTTTTTTTTTTTTTTGATTTTTTGAGACAGTGTTTCTTTGTAGCTTTTTTTGGTTCCTGTCCTGGAACTAGCTCTTGTAGACCAGGCTGGCCTCAAACTCACAGAGATCCGCCTGTCTCTGCCTCCAGAGTGCTGGGATTAAAGGCGTGTGCCACCACCGCCCGACTTAGTGAATACTTTTTATCCATCATGCTTGGTTTTCCTTTTATTCTTTTATTTGGTTAACATGAATTTCTTAATTCAAAGCATGTGCAGCATGCATCTTACTTCCTTCTGCAAACTATTCACATGCCCCAGTACTTTTGGTTTACAAATTGTTGCCTTACCTCTTTGCTGTGTTAACTCTTCATTTAAAGCTTTACAACGTTAAATAATTCTGTTGCAGATCACATTTGACATTTCTCTCACATTCATATTCTTTCTTGTTTCTTAACCAGTGACACACATTTGATCACTTACCCTCTGTAGCACAGTTCATATATGTTGGCTGTAACTTATTGTTAGCTTCTTTACATTTTTTAAAATACATTCGTATAATATATAGAATTTTTAACAGTCTATGCTTAGTATTGAATTATGTATGTGCTTTTTATTTCTTTTCAGGTAGACACCAAATAATAGACCTTTTATATCATCACTCAGGTATTGATTAGATTATTTGCAGGTTTATAGGAGGATACAAAAATGTCTTATAACAGCGTGATACTTTGTTATTGTGTCAGGACTTTGCACAGTGGTTTGGTAATTATTGCTGTTTCAACGCTTATTTGTGATCTGTAATGGATTAATTGCGTTTCACATCTGTCTGTATTGCAACATTTCTCATTCAAAGTATGTTATCTACAGGTAAAATTTCTAGCTTAATGAATATTTAAAAATTTTGTTGATTTAATAACATACTTGATTAACATAGTAATAGAGAGATTCAAAACATAGACATTCTAAAATAAAAAAATGTTTAATTCAAACCAGCAGCAGAAATGAGACTGATGTATTGGTTTCAATGAGGCATTAATTCAAATAAAGTGTCACTCTTCAAAACTACTTTAGCATGTTTCTTTAAAACATACTTTAATGTAACTGTTAGGTTAATATATTAGTGTGTTTATTTTATAGATGTTTCAATATTGATATAATTATTGCTGACACTAATAATGGCAGTGAAAGATAGTACTGTGAAATTGAAATACAGAGAATAGAACTTGCTTCTTACTCATATTTTAGAACTATAAAATGTGAAGATGGTGTATTATGGGCCTGTCAGAGAGGCTCCTACCTACACATGTCAATGAGAATTTTATAACCTCACCTATCAATAATAGCCATTCAACATATGATTTTAGATGTTGGTCTGAACCTTTGTTATAGTCCATGAAGAGGAAACATGGTCTCAAACAGCATCTTGTAGTATGTGGAAATATATTCCTATGATACCTGATATGATTTCTATGATTTGACCTATACAAATCAAAAATTACCTTAAAAATAAAAGTCACAAGAAAGTATGTTCTTAGGTCCTCTACAAATTAAACACTAATGTTGAGCATACTTTCTTATCTGTGTATTATTTTCATCAACATTCTATAAAGAAGTATAACAGTAAAAAGAAAAATGTGTCAGTTGTGAATATGTACCAGAAGGAGTAATTGAATGTGGATAAGAGAGAGAAAGTGATAGCTGAGAATTTCTGACATTCTCTGCATCAGGCAAATTAAGGAGAAGAATTTAAAATTTGGAATCTCATTTTCTTGTAGAAGAGAAAAAAGCAGAAAAGAAATATCTGTTGATTTTGGCAGTGTTAAAAATTGGCATTGTTAACTGATCCAAACCATATTTATCAGTAGAGTCCTGGGAAATATGAACCTCAGAAGTACTGTTGATCTTTCATCATTAAACTAAGTAAACGAAAAACAGTAAGAAACTTTTTAATGTAAGCAAGTATCATTATTTATTTTTATGTTTTGATCAAAGTCATATAGTTGAAAATGTTATCTCTACCTTGAAATTTTTACTAAATGATATTACTCTTATTTCAGTGTCTGATGTTTTGATGATTTCCAAATACTGAAATGTATTGAGGTCACTAATAACGTTCAAAATCAAGCAGAAAAGCAAGGAAAACTGCAATATAAATTGTATAATAATTATTGTATAATAATTACAAACATGACATATAACCAAAGTAACTAGATTAAGATTATGCAATATACATATTATATATTTTTTTATCACCTACCTCTCTATTTTTCTGTCTGTCTGTCTCTGTAATTTTACTCATGCAACATCAGTACTGAAAATACATCCTGCACACTAATGGCAAGATTTTTTTTTTGTAATACATTGTTATTTTTAGGACAGTACCAATAATGTTTCTTTGTATAAATGTGCTTTTTATACAAAGCTTTTTTTTGCACACCTCATAAAAGTCAAACCTTCAGCCGCAATGGAAGGTGCTGTGTGTATGCATCATCCTTTCCCTATTCCCATGAGATAAATAACGGTTTTACTCCATGTGAATCACACATTAAGGCTGCCCAAGACACTTTGCCCACTGCTGTGTCTCTCGCTCCATCATGTGCCCTGTGATGTGAAGCAGTGCCCAGCGAGCGAGCACTTGCAACATGCTTTCCTCATACTGTGCGTTGTTGTTTTCTCTCCGTGCCTTCCTGTCACACGGCTGTGTCTGTCATCCTCCTGTCCTCTGTCTTCTAAGGGCATCTTGCTCAGTACCGCTGTTACAATGAGCATTGCCTCATTGCTCTAGACTTGGCTGTGATCCGAGGACTTAAGTGTTTATGAATGAAAGCCTTTGCCAATTCTATGATTCATCCAAAGCATATTGAAATTTCACATTTAATACAGAGCTCAGCTCAGATTTAGATGTTTCCACAAAATTGCCAACAAACAGATATCCTGAATTCCTGAAAATTTCTATGTTGCTTCAGAGGTGGGAGGGAAAATAAAATTCTGTGTTAGAGTTATTGAAAGAAAAGTACTAGTAGGATAAGGGTATTTATAGAAATAGAATTGCTATAAGGAGCTGCCTCAATGAGTTATAGAGGCTAGCAAGTTTGGAGGTGCAGCTTAGTCCAGCAGCTTACGAACATGGGCAAACAGTAGGTCTGAAAGTTAGCAAATTAGCCCACGAGTGATGCAATATAAACTAACAATAAAGGAGTCTGAATTTTGTTGTTTTCTTGTTCATTCTCTGTTTTCTCTTCTTCCTTCTTCTATTTCTTAAGCTCCTAAACAATAGACTAGAGTAGGATGTACATAATATTTATATTTATGTAAAGCTTACCAATTTAATTGCTCTCACCTGAAGGTATCTTCCAAGGTGGCCTAAAATATGAGTGTATATAGTAGAATATTTGTTAGATTGTTGATAAAGTCATTACATTAGTATCTTTTTTGTACCATTGACTTAATTTACTGTGTCCAGGTGGAAAACCTATATTAGAGTTGATTTTAAATTACACTAAATTTGAATCGCACTGTAAACATATATAACCTAGTTGTGGATGAGTTTGGCAGATCTTGTGCAGATATTTTTCTTTTTTTTTTATTTATTATACATTTCCACCTCCTCCCATCCTCCCATTTCCCTCGAGTCCTAAGAGAAGTCAGGGTGCCCTGCCCTGTGAAAAGTTCAATGCCCTCCCCCCTCCATCCAGGTCTAGGAAGGTGAGCATCCAAACAGACTAGGCTCCGAAAAAGCCAGTACATGCAGTAGAATCAAAACCCGGTCTCATTATCGTTGGCTTCTCAGTCAGCCCTCCTTGTCAGCCACATTCAGAGTCCAGTATCATCACATGCTCGTTCAGTCCCAGTCCAGCTGGCCTTGATGAGCTCCCATTAGATCAGTTCCTCCATCTCAGTGGGTGGATGCACCCCTCGCGTCCTAACCTCCTTGATCATGGATGTAATTTTTTTCACTTTGATTTGTGTCACAGAAGGTATAAATAAATTATTTTTAGTATGAGTAATACATTTTAAAACAAAATTTGAGGATGTAATTATTATTGAAATGTAATCAAATAGAAATACTTGTATTATAATATTTCTATTGATTTAGGTTTATATATAAACAGCAATTTATATTGAGGGGTAAAACATCCCCAATTTTATTGTGAGACTATTTTCAATGTATTTTATACTTGCATGCCATCATATACATGTTTTCTTTAAGTCTTTAGAAAAAGTTTTATATTAAAAATAATTTGGAAATTAGAAGTAAATTCATTCCTTTTAAAAATATATTTTTAAAAACTATCTTCTTTCATTTTACTTGCCAAACTCAGTTCCCACTCCATCCCCTCATCCAGCTCCCTTTATCTTTCTCCACTATTCCACCTCCCATCCACCCACCTCATCCACTCCTCAGAGAGGATAAGGCTTCCCATGGGGAGTCAACAAAGTCTAGCACATTGCTTTGAGGCAGGACCAAGGCCCTTCCCCACTATATCTAGGCTGAGCAAGGTATCCCTCCAGAGAGAATGGGTTCCAAAAAGCCAGAACAAACAGGAGGGATAAATTTTGGTCTCACCACCACTGGCCCCACAGTCTGTCCCAGCCATACAACTGTCACCCACGTTCAGAGGGCCCAGTTTGGTCCTATGCTGGTTCCCTCACTATTAGGCCAGAGTTGGTAGGCTCTCATTAGCTCAGGCAAGCATTTCGATGGATAGCCTCATTATGGTCTTGACCTCTTTGCTTGTATTCTCACTCCTCCCGCTCTTCGACTGTACTTTGAGGTCAGCCCATTGCTCTGCTGTGGATCTTTGCTTCTACTTCCATCAGTTGCTAGATGTAGGTTCTATGATGACATAGATTCATTCTTAAAGGCAACATCATTATTTACCTCTAAATATTACAAGAAATAACAATTTTATAATTTACTGATATCAATATTCAGTCACTATAGTCATTGTCTTTCTGAATTGTTTTTCTAGGAATAATTTTTTTATTTTAGTTTATGTTTACATTTACCTTCCATTAAAATGTGAAAAAAATATCTGTAACTGTAATTGAATTAAATGCCTGTTACTACAGGCTTAGTTAAATATTGAACACACTCAAAATACTTTCAAATATGTCATTTTATAGAATGTATTGTAGTTTATGAAAAGCAAAAAATAGGAATCAGAATAAATTAAATATGAGTTTTTTCTAATTTTTAGTCCTTTGACTATAAATCCTTTATATTTGTTGGAAGAGTATAGTACTTTTACTTCTATTATTTTCATTTGTTATTGCTAATATGTATTGTGCTTATTATTCTAGTTTTTAAAAAAGGATAGAGTTAGATAGCATAATCACCATTCATAATCCCTACGGAGAAAGTACAACAGAGCCAAATAATTTGGGAAATGAACAGTGGAAAAAAAATCCTGTGCCAAATGAGTAAGCAGTCAAAATAATGTTTAAAAGCATTGTCTTGCTCTCAAGTTTACACCTTGATTCAGCTGCAGTATGGGTGCCCCCTGTGCTCCACATTAGAACACTAAATGGGCAATCAACTCGCTCATTGTGGATTCAGCTGCTGTTTCCAAACACAGGATGCCTGCATCCAAAGTCGGTGTTGCTAAGTGCCTGATTACACTTAGACAATAATGGGCTGCCAAGGCATCCCTTTCCTTCAGCTTTAACACTAAAGCCAATAGACATTCTGTATGCAGAGCTCAACAGAGGCTAACATGGGCATTTGCAGATTTAAATTAGGTTGTTTCTGCTTAATCTCCTTTCCTACACACACTTATACTTTAGTGGCTTAAGTGAAAATTCTCTGGAACCCAAATACGTTTTAAAGAGAATATGTAAAGATTCATGAAAAATAGACCATTGTAAATGTCTATATTCATGAGACTGAAATGTAACAATAAGCTCTTCACCCATCCAAGTTCACTTACCCCAAGTGATAATACCTCTAACCAGTCATATTATGACAATTAAAACCCTAGCAATTGTTTCCTGAAATTTGTATTAGCTAGTCATAAAAACAATTTCTTCTAATTTTGTTTGCTAAAGTATAGACAAATCTGAATAACATAATCTTCAATTATTTTTATTTTGTCAGTATAATACAATTGCATCGTTTCCCTTTTACCTTGTAACCCTCTTAATCCTCCACACCCTCCACTTTGATTTCCTCCAAATACGGCCTCTTTAACTGTTGTTGTATGTATTTGTGTGTGTAAGATAATGTTAATACTTTCTCTTACACAGAAAGACAACAGTCACTGGAGACATATATTGTACCATTCTATTAATATGCTGCTGAAAAGTAGTCACATTGCAGACAGCAGGTGCCAGAGTGATTGTCAGGGAATGCAGTTAACAAGTGGTTGTGAGTTAAGTTAATGCCTACAGAGACAAGAAGTGTAAGACAAATTGTGAGATTTGTCAATATGGCAGTTCAGATACATGGGACACTTATGAATTAAACATGGTAAAGGAGGTAAATTCATTGTATCCCCAGTGAAGTTACTTCCACATCTCCCCCTCCCTGATATCTGCTCCCTTCCCTTTCCTCCATTCCCTCCCTTATCCTTCAATTCCCTTCAGAAAAGAACAGGCCTCCCGGGGATATCACATGAGCAGAGCATAGCAAATTACATTTAGACTAAACAAAAACCCTCAGTATGAAGACTGGAAGAAGAAACACAGTAGAGAGAAAAGGGTTCCCAGAACAAACTAAAGAGTCCGAAATACCTCCTACTCCCACTGTTCGGAGTCCTATTAGAAAAGGAAAAGCAAACTTCACAACCTTAGCATATATGCAGAGGACCTAGCTCAGATCCATGCAGGCTCCCTGATTGTTGCATAAGTCTCTATCCCCGCTATAAGCCCAGGTTTGTTGATTCTGTGGGTTTTCTTTTGGTGTTCTTGACTTGTCTGGGGTCTACAATCCTTTTTTCTGCTCTTCTTCCACATTCCCTGAGCTTCTTCTAATGTTTTGATGTGTATCTCTGCATCTGCTCTCATCAGTTGCTAGATGAAGTCTCTCTGATGATGATAGGGCTAAGTGCCAACCAAGGAATATAGCAGAATAGCATTAAAAATTATTTCACTGACCTTTGTTTGTTTATTTGTCCTTAAATTACTTTAGACTGTCAGTTGTGCTTGGTTTTAACCAACATCTCTGGGCTGCATGGCCAGGAACCAGAGGCTGGATGTTGTTTGTTTTTACGACACTTAAATAAAAACTTGAAAATATGACATTATCTTTATCTCTAAAATTTATTCTCATGCTGCCCTTATAACACCTTTCTCCCTGTTGCTTAACAGAGAAGGAGGGCTACTTCTAATTTCCATAGGCAAAATAAAAGATAGGGCTATAGGATGGGTCAGTGGGTAGCCACCACTCATGATCAGGTGATTTGAGTTTAATACCAGACACTCACGTAGTGGAGGGGGAAAAGGAACTACTAAAATTAAGGCAGAATTATTTAAGTAATGAATCAATAGCCCTTGAGAAACATATTCATTTTAATCAGAATATTATTATTATTACAGAAGAAGAGAGTCTGTGAGAGCTACACATGCAACAGAGAACTAATATCCAGAATATGCAAAGATCTCAAAAGCCAACACCTCAATAAAGAAAGCCAAACGTGTAGATTAGATCTACTTAGACTTACATAGATCTAATCTACATGGGAAGTAGAAAGTAGAAAAAGACAAGATCTCCTGAGTAAATTGGGAGCATGGGGACCTAGGGAGAGGATTGAAGGGGGCAGGGGAGAGGCAGGGAGGGGAGCAGAGAAAAATGTAGAGCTCAAAAATATCAATAAAAATGTAAAAAAATAAAAATATGTAAAACAACTAATAAAAAGTAGGCTATAGATTTGAAGAGAGTTCTATAAAGAAGAAATAAAAAAATGATAAGAAATGTCTAAAAATATGTTCCTACCATTAAGGAAAAACAAATTAAAACTACTCTGTGAATTCATTCTATGCTCTGGCATAATGGCTGTGATTATGAATACATCTAACAGCCAATTCTCCTGAGAATGCAGGGAAAGGGGAAACCTTCCTCACTTTGATAAATTACAAACTGCTAAAGCCCTATGGAAATTGAATCAGTGCAGAGAGCTATTAAAAAGCTAAAATAGATCCAAATCACCCAGCTATACCATTCTGTTGCAAGTTTTCTTGTTGGAGCATCTTTGGACCACAAGGCAAAAAATATTATTCAAAGACTTACTGTTAATTGTGAAAGCTTGACCTTAGTTTAGGCTGTTTCCCCCACAAACTCTTATAGCTCAGTTAACCCATATTTTTAAGTTTACATTCTTCCATGTAGTTCAGATATCTCTTGTCAGTATGGCACATCTGACTTGCTCCAAGTCTGTCAAAACCACATGCCTAGATTTCTCCTCCCCATTTCTCTCTCTGCCCAGAAGTTCCTCCTGTCTTACCTGCCTAGATCTTGTTCATGCAGCTCTTTATTACACAAATCATAGCAATACAACTTCACCTAGTGTACATTTATCCCACAAACCCACTCTTTGGCATATATCCAATGCACTTATTTTCCTCTTAGAGATACTAGTTTCAGCAGGTTGATTGTTGCTCTAATCAAAATAAATGGAATCATCTTAGATATTTCAATTGATCAATGGTTTATTAAAATGTGACACATATATAGAATGGAATTATATTCAATTTGAAGAAAATTAAAATAGCGAAATTTGCAGTTGGCCAATGATATGGGATTATTTCCTTATTCAAGACACAAAAGAAAATGTCACAAGCCTCACAGTGAACAAAGCATTTGTGCTTTTATACCACTGTCTTCCTGAAAACAGAGAGGTTGGTTGAAAATATTAGGACCAAACAGTAAAAGAAAAGTCATTCATTTGCTGCAACAACCATATGTGACTGAGTCAATTAAATATCCAATAATTATTTAATTATTTTATATTAATTTCCTCAATTTCATTTTTTCCCATTTTTTTCACCTGGAATTCTAAACCTACCTGAACAATGACAATATGAACGTTTTAGATGCTCACATGGCTCACTTATATTTCCAACTTTATTTCATCTGTATCTGTATTCCATCTTTGCTTCTTTATTATCTTCCATGCATCAAAACAATATTTTCTACTACCTACAATAGCTTGTGTGTCTTCTGTTTAGTACCATGAAGATTATATGAAAATGGTAAAGTCTAAGGTCAGTGTGTTAAAGAATTCCTCGTTGGTCTAGGAGGTCATTGTTCCATCCTTGTGTTTCCCTACTGTGCTAGAGAAAAAATGCAGAGCCTACCACAAAAATATACATATATTCTGCCACTAAAAAATATGCCTAACACTGGTCTTTCAGTTCTATTTTGTTGATCGGATAAAGAGCAACCACACAATCTTAGTACTGAAATTTCCCTGATATAATGCTAGCCACCTCAAAACCATTATATAAATGACTTATGGACTTAATCACCACAGATATATTCTGTAGTAATTACACATATTATTGATAGTTCAAAATCTAGATGATCAAAATATATTTCACCTAAAGCTAAATCAAGGTTGAGAACATCACTCACAATTGAATAATTATTAAAGGAATAATTATTGTATCATATTCAATCATAGCTTTACCCATCTCTCTAAATCTATGCTTCCTCATTATACATATGTCTATCTTCATTCTATATGTAAATATATTATTTTAAGTGATAAATTAAAATAAAATACATTTTATTTAAAGTTTAGTGAAAATGTTCACACATTGAGGAACAATTTCCAAATAAAAAGTAAACTGTGATTTCATGGTATTATTCATGGCTTTTCCTGTATGTCTGTGTGTATTTCGAGGAAAAGATAATATCCATGTATGAGTGTGTGCATTTTAAAACTTAATCTTAACAGTACATGCATTCTTTTATATAAAATATATTTACTAGGTAGGTTATAGTGCACAACTTGAGATATTAGCATATATTAAAGCAGTTAGAATCTTTTTTTATTTATTTATTAAAGATTTCTGTCTCTTCCCCACCGCCGCCTCCCATTTCCCTCCCCCTCCCCCAATCAAGTCCCCCTCTCTCGTCAGCCCAAAGAGCATACAAATGGATGGAAATAGAAAACACTATACTGAGTGAGGTAAGCCAGACCCAAAAAGAGGAACATGGGATGTACTCACTCATATTTGGTTTCTAGCCATAAACAAAGGACATTGAGCCTATAATTAGTGATCCTAGAGAAGCTAAATAAGGAGAACCCAAAGAAAAACATAGAGGCATCCTCCGGAATATTAACCTTCATCAGGCGATGAAAGGAGACAGAGACAGAGACCCACATTAGAATCTTGTACAATACAAAATATTGATTAGATAGTCAAGATCTTAAATTACTAGAATAAATCCATTTAAAACACTTTTGTACTTTTCTCTGTGTTAAAGAAAACCCTTCATTAATATACAAAATAAATTATTTAGAAATAAAATATTGCCATATAATTGTTCTCATTTTTATGTTTAAAATCATCATCTTGGAGCTTGTACCACATGTCTTTAATCCTAGCACTTGACAGTCAGAGGAAGGCAGATTTCTGAGAGTTTGAGGCCAATCTCGTCTATACTGATAGTTCCAGGACAGCCATACATACACAAAGAAACCTTGACTCAAAAAGCAAAAATAATAATAAGAGATAATTCTAAGATTTGGGGGGATGTTGGAGGGAGTAAAGGGAAGGGAAAATGTGGTAATTATACTCTCAAAATAAATTTTTTAAAGTGTTGCTTGAAAAGCCAGTATTGTAGCATACACGGATCCTGTTCTAGTTGAGAATACTGATGCCTTTTCTCCTGTGAAGCCTGTTTATCTCTTTATGCACTATGAAAACTAGCAAGATGGAATGATAATTCCTGCATTTGAATAGATTTATTTATGCCCTGTGATCCTAGAGTGTGTCACTTTAATATTAGAATGGTACCTTATACAAATATTTGGAAAATAAGAAAATGACAATGACCTGTAATGTTTTTGATACTTTGGATCTCCTGACCTCCTGGATGCATATTCCATGCCTAGTTATAAGATCTTATTGAATATCTGATCTTCTCTGCGGGACATATCTCCACAGTCATGATAACAAAATTTTAACTCTAATTTTAAAGTTATACTTTGAAATTAGTTTACTAAATGATGGGATCCGATAGCATATTTTCAAGCATCTCTAGTTTGCCTCTTCTCAACATTAGTAGAGGAGGGGAGGCAGACAATTTGATCAGTGCTTTTATTAAATTTCCTAAATGTCTATAAATAATTCCAAACCTTTTCTCCTACATGAGCCCAAATTTAAGCACTGTGGTTCAAGAATGACATCTGCGTGGATTCATTCCTTTGGTCTCTTTCTGATAACTTAACTGGGGTGAACATTTGTTCAAACATCTAGGAAAAATTCATAGGAGTGTGAGCTATAGTCTGCTATAAAAAGGTTTGGAAATGGTTCATACTATTATAATGTCTAAAAAATCTTTCCTTCCTTTCCCATTTCTTTTTCATAGTTGTGGGAGTCCCCGGAAGTGGGTCAATATCACTTTGACTAAAGGCCAGAGAGTTCAGGCCTATTCTTGCTACTTTGAGTTTATTGACAAAAGGGTTTACTTAAGGTGTGGCTACTAGCAAGGTATCTTGACTTAGGGTGTGGTTATTTGGTGTTTTGGTATTTAGATGGTCCACAGAGGTGGATCTGTTCCCCCTTCACCAAAGGTCAGATTTCAGGCCTTTACCTGCTCATTCAAGGATATGACTGGAGTGGCTGCCTACAGGATACTTGGCCTAAGGTGTGGTTGTTCCACATCCTGCCTAAATAACAGAATGCTTAACTCAGGAAATAGATGCTTCAGGTATTGAAGTCGTATTTGCTGTTTGTTCTTTGTATCATGCGAAAACAACCTCTTGCGTTTTCCCCCACTTTTCGGATTGGGGTGCATAAGCATACGGGAAAAATGTGATTGAGTTCAATATTCACTGGATTGCCCTCCCTGTTCGATTCTGTGTCTCTGTCTATCTATTTTATATCTCTGTTCTGTCTGCATAACTTTTCTAGTTCACATGCCCCTACTCTGGAATGTTTGAATCCATCGAGGATGGACCCCAACAGATGTTGCCCCAACCTGGGTCCCTGACACATGCTGTTTTTCCTAATAATTTTAGCCGTTTGTTTTCATATTTTAGTTCTTTTACATTAATTTGTGTTCTCTTATAACATTGTTGCCCAGGTTGTTTTTCTATCTCTTTCAAGTTTCATTTTTAAAAAGAGCCTGTGTCCTCACATTCTCTCAGGTTTATTACTTATTGTATAGCTTAGTGAATATTGAATATGTTCAGCTAAATCTATAGTGAATGAAGAAATACATTCAAAAATATACCTGAAATATATTTCATTGCATACTGGTAATAGCATTTTATTTGTTTAGTTTATTAAAAAAGTTTAAATACCTTGTGATATATAGTATTTGCTATATTCTGCTTCTTTCCTTAAATAAACCAATACATAGACTGACATGCAGTTTTATAATATAAAATATATTTTTCCATGAAGAAAACCTGTTATGATTTTAAGTACGATTAGTGATGCATTAATATACTAGATCTTGACTATAAATAAGAATGACATAAGAACTATTCATATCAACTTTTTCATTATGTCATGTTTAATAGAGCCAGAGAATTGCATAACTGGTTTTCATTAAAATTGTTTTCTACTTTCTTAGTGTCTTCAAAAGACAGAGAAAAACATAGAAATACAGTTCCGTCACAATGTGTGTATTCATATATTAGATCTCAAATCAGTCATTTGTATTTTGGAGTTTAAACATTGAAGTTTAAATTTATTCACTTGTTATTGTTAAGTAAAACCATATTATTGTTTTCAATCAATATTAGTCAAATAACAATTTCTTTCAGACATTGAACACAACAATCATGTTTCTTTCATGGTACTATTTTAGAGTATTAAGTTGCAAGTGTAAAGACTTTTGACCAGAAAATGACCCTATAAGTAACATAATATATATAAGCAGAACAGTATATATATATATTTATTATTCTTAATGTATTCATAAAATACAATGTCAATATATTTAAGTATATTAATATATTTAAAATATATCATATATATATTAAAAGAAAAAGGGCAATGACAATCAATGCTTAACAAAACATATTTGGTGACCTATATAGACTGGGGAAAATGAAAGGTTAGTTAATATACATATTTTTACAACTGAATCCTGTTATCTAATTTCTACCTCTGTCTTGATGGAATCACACAAACAATACTAGCCCTTTTTCTTAAACTGTTACGTAAGTGTGAAGAGAAGGCATGAGGTAAGTGGTTTTAGATTTAGGACAGCAAGCAGGTCAGCACCTGTATGATAAGGGCAGTAAAAAGGAGACCTCCATTATGGCCTTGATTTTGCTTTGAGATAGTTCACGGCTGTGCCTGTGCCGGGTAGGGTGCATCATGGACAGCCACAGTCACATTAGCAGGGGAAGACTGAAGTCAGAGTTCAGGATTATTGAGATGGTCATGCAGTACAGACAGATCAGGTCTGGAAAAATGATTCTGGCAGAGAAAACCAGATCATTATTAAGTAAAATTCTACTTTTCAGTTTCTCATAGAATTTCACACATGCTTAGTGTTTTCGAGAGAGTAGAGGAAAATAGAGAACAAGGAATCAATCTCCATGGTCTATGACTACTAGAACTCAAGAGCTGGAAGGTAGCAGTAATTAGAATGCAGAGGCCTGTTGTATGCTTCTAAGTTCTGCAAATGCCTCAGAATGCAGCAGATTTAACAAAAAATTCTCATATTTTATTTTTATACAATTAAAACTAAAATTAATATCCGTTGTAGGACTATACAATAAATTCTCACCTGGAAAAAATGGGTTAATCCCAATAGTTCCTTTAAGAAATTAAGCTAGACAAAAGTATACTCCGGGAAACATGTCTGTTGTCTTCAAGAGAGAAAGCTCTCTCCCTGGCCTATTCATTTATTTTTCTCTGATGTAGATGCCACTACTTCTGATATTATGGCTAATGGTCTGTTGTATGAAAACAAGAACAGTTTCTGCTACCACAGATCAGTTATTTAGGCTTCGTGCACTACTGACTATTGTGAAGTTATACAATGAATGAAGAGCACAGTTATCTCTTACAGGTATTAATTTCAATTCAATTATCAAAACAGTGATGAGAAAATGAGAGACGGGGAGATTATATTTATGTTATATTTGACTAAAAGGGGACACGGAGATGTTTACAAAGTGACAGACACATTCTATTAAGTGGGAGAATAAGATATGTAAATATACACATTTAAGGACTCATAGACTCTAATCAATACCTGTGTGTAACATTATATGTTAATGTTTCTTCAATAAAGGTAAATCCACATTAAAATAAACAATTTGGTTTTCTATGGATAGTGTAGTTTAGGTATTATTTTCCTAAATTTTATTCTCTTACATCGTTTCACCTCTATCATTTATGACAAAAACCTATGAAGCATATTAAAAACCAAATAAAATTTGAATAATTACCTAGTTTATAGCAACCCCTTCTACAATATTTCCATCAATCTGCAGAAAATTCCAGTAAATGGCAAACTTGTAATTTCATTGCTTATCTAATTCATATAACAGTGCTCTCCTTGAATAAGCATTAGCCCCAAAGTGTCATTATTGTGGAAATGAAACACGACATTGAGTTTTAGAGCATGATTATAATTTTCTGTACAAACGGAGAGGCTTTATAGTATTGTTAATACAAGTTTGAATTTACTCGGCTGGCCAGGGTACTAGCAATTTCCCTTAATCCTGAAAAGTCCTTACGTTTAGAATACAAGGCACCCACAGACAGCGGGGAATGCTAGCAATTAATTTCGAAGTGGAGAGCCATGTGGGCACAATGAAGCAGGAGGTGTTCTATATTTCTGCAAATCCCACAAAGCGGCACTGTCACCAAGAGGTTCAAAATCACTGGCTTCAAACATATACTTAGAATTAACAGAAAGAGTTTTGTCCTTGGCACCCACTATGAGCTGCAGAAACCATTTCAAATGCATGCTCAGTCTAAACTCACAGCAACTATAAATCATGAAGTTTTCTCATTTGGACTTTATTATATTGTAACTTGACTTTCTGGTGGGCATTTTTTTTTTTGCACTTGACAATTAAAATTCTGAAGAAAAAGAATACTGTTTGAAGAAGCCTAACCTATGTCTTGATTTTATCAGTAATTTGTTTTCTGAAATAATGTCTTTAGTGGTATACTGAAATTTGTAAATCCTAAATTTCAGCTTTATTCTTCTTAAGAACCAGCCATTCTTTATTTATTAGAACTGTTCTTCCTATTTATTGTTTTAAAAACAAAACTCACTGCTCTGTTCACACATTATAAAGAGCATTTTTCAAGATATTAAGTATATACATAATTTTTAGGAATACTTTTCAAGGACTAGTTGAGAAAGGGCCAGCAGTCTTTAAGGCCAGCCTCCAATATCTAAATATCCATACAGTTCTTCTCTTCTTTACCATCTCTGTTCAGATGTACAATTACGTGCAATGATGTATTGCAATTTTCCTTTTGTGTGGGTACATTTATTCTGTAAACAAGTCATGGATAAATAATAATACCTGAAAGCTAGATTAATCCCATGATGATCATTAGCACTCTCTCCGTGTAGTTAAGTCTTATCAAGAATCAATGTGCAGAGTACCATACACTTACCACAGGGAAAGCATCCTAGCTCATGATATACAATGATCAAATGACAATAAGTGAGAGCATAAGTTCTAGATTCAAATAAACCACTGGAGTATAATACAGCACAAACTAGAAGGAACTTTTTTTAATTGAAGTAGATGTTTTACATGCAATAGATTCTAATCATGGTTTTTCTTCCACCAGGTCTTCAGAAATTACCTGGTTTTGTCTTGTATCTAAATCCAAACCCTCTCTGCCTATCCTTAGAAAACAAACAGGCACATGAGTTGAGGCAGAAACAAGCCCCTCTCTCCAGTATTAAAGCTGAACAAGGCATCCCACCATAGGGTATCTGCTCCAAATCCACAATTCATGCATCAGGGATAGATCCTGGTCTCACTGACAGGGGTCCCTCAAAAAGACCAAGCCACACAACTGTTTCTCACATGCAGAGGGCCTAGTTTATGCTCCCATGAAGGCTACCAGCTGTTGATCTAGATTTTGTGAGTTTCCAGAAACTCAGTGCAACTCTCTCTATGGATTTCCTCCTCGTGGTATTATCCTTTTGGAGAAGTGGATAGGGAATACGTTGGGGTGTAGTTGGCAGGAATCAGAAAGAGGGTAAGGAGGGGGAATTGTAAGAAATTAATAAAAACAAAAAAGAGAACAACAGACATCTAAGTAATAATACAAAATAAAACAAGACAAAACAAAACAGAATAAGACAAAATAGATGAAAAGGAATCAAAAGCACTCAAAATATACATGTAAACACAGAGCCAGACATGTACATGTGCACATATTGAAAAGTAAGCTTAAATATATTAACTGATTTTTATTAATTTTTCACCTTATTGATAACTAGATAAACTTATTAACATTACTGTAATAAGCCAAAGTAGATGATGCTTGGCACAGACTTCTCTTTTATATAGAGGTAAAGTCTACTACCTGAAACTCCAAATAATCAGTTTTGTGAGTTTCTGTTACCTCCCTGGAAATCTTTGAATATTGATTTGTTTCATTACTCAAATTATATTCCAAATGTTACATGGCCCTCTTCTATATTGTGTGTGTGTGTCTGCCAGCAACCAAATTTACCTTTTCTTTTATTACATTTGTCATAATAGATTTAGGATAATCTACTTTAATGCACTACCAATGCATCAGAAATTGATTATGTTTATGAATACTTTATTTCTCGAAAAGATTATGTTTACAAGTTTACAGTAGGGAGGAATAGTTAGGGTTTTCTCATAACAGAGCACAGTTATAATCAATGAATGTAACGGTTGTGGTGCCATTCTAACTTAGATATCTAAGTTAACGCAATACAGTAGAGAACAGGGCACTTTTAAACAATTATTTGATTCTTCACTCACTAATAAAAAGTGCTTATGTCATAATGTCATAAATGTAAGTATAATAGATACCAATAGTTGGTAAATTTCAAGAAGGAAAAGAAAAGAGGGAGGAGGAAGAACAGAAGTAGACATGTTAATAAAAAAGTCTCATGATCAATTTTTTTTTTGCCTGAAACATATTATCTTTGATATTGCAAATAAATTTGACTCCAAATTGCTAATTGTAAGCCTTCCAGTTTGTAGGATTACTTCATTTCTTTAAGGAGAACTTTTATGTAGTCTCCATCCTATATTTTCTATTCAATTGCCAAATGTTGCTTGCCCAGGTTGAGTTGACAAAAAAGGACACAAATCGGGAACAATAACCCAGTCTTAGAAATATTCAGATAGGATGACACAGCTGGGTGGTGATGGTGCATGCCTTTAATCCCAGCACTTGGGAGGCAGAGCCATGCAGAGCCAGGCAGATCTCGGCAGCCTGATCTATAAGAGCTAGTTCCAGGATAGGCTCCAAAGCTACAGAGAACCCCCCCCCCCCAAAAAAAAAAGAAAAAAGACAGGATGACCCTATGACATCATTGAGCTAAGCAAACAAAATATGTCAAATTCTTCCTCAAAAAAGCATCTGATATAGTCACCATGGGTGATACATTAGAACATGCAAAATATTCGCTATTATACCGTAGTCTCTGCTAATATTTAACTTTGAAGTCTGCTTTGAGTCATTATGGAGCAAATGAGGCTAAGCATCAGTCCATTTCTGTCTCATCATGCCATGATTGCCTCTGTATGCAGTGGAAATCACTGAAGTATATGCAAAGACTGCTAAACACAGACAATCTTTGTCTCAAGATTACTATCTTATTGATTCAGTCTTTGCTGATAACTATAAGAATTTGCATTTAAATTAATTCCCTAACAGATTCTTATTTTAAAGTACAAGGGGCACTGCAATAGCCTAAACAGCATAGGTAAAAGGAAAAAGAGCTCCTTCCAAAAAAGCAAAGCATAGAGGAGAATCTCCCTCCCTCCC
>NW_026067928.1:11991771-12026878 GCF_014885135.2 Alexandromys fortis
TCTCTCTCTCTCTCTCTCTCTCTCTCTCTCTCTCTCTCTCTCTCTCTCTCTCTCTCTCTCTCCTCAGATGGGGGGAAATGCAGAAAGGTGACACACAAGCCCTGAAGTGTGCTTCTGTTGGAGTAGTTAAAACATTCTCTAGATGAACTTTTGATGAATGGAAAACATTCAAAGGTTATTTGTACAAACATTCTTGGAAATGGAAGCTTTGGTTAGATGTGCAATGAATATTCTTTTTGTCTTATGGTTTTTTTTTTTCAAAATTGGATTTAGAAAATTCATCCTTTGCTTACCATGAATGGAAAATTGTTTTATATTGGAGGTCAGTTGAAATACTGAGTACAAAGACCCCAAGGAGTCTCAGCTTTATTGTTAATATTTGGAAACTTACATTTGTGAATGAAAATATACTTTTAAATGTGATTCTTTTCTCCCTTCTAATAACTAATATATTGTTGATTTATGGTAACTCTAGTCTTTCCTCTAAATTTTTTTTGAACTCTCTTGATTGTTCATCTCCCTTCATGTGTTTGTGTTATAGATCCTTGTCCCCTGCTTCTGCTCTTATATTAGAGCAATCACCATTATATAGTTTCTGAGGTCAGTTAGACATTAACCCACAGAGCAAGAAATGACAAACATTCTGAAGCTTATGAACACTCTTCAGAAAAAAAAAAAAAACAGATGTGCGCAATGGGGGAGAAGAGAGAGTATTCTTTTTTTCTTCTTACTTTCTAAAGACCTAGCTACCTTTGGACTCTTGAAAGACAGTGCTGTTTGTTTCTCTTAAAAGTGTCCTTATTTGAATTCTCATCTCCATTCCAACTCGCAACCCTTTTCTTTTTCTTTTACTTTTCTCATGGTCTTTCTCTGTTCGGTTCTTATTGTGATACAAGCTAGCTTAATAATGTCTTAATTTTTATGTTTAATTTTTTTATCATTTTCATTTTTATAAAATGTAGATTCATTTCTCATATATCAACATCATATCTTGGAATTGATTTTTTCTAATATTCCTATTTTCTCCTACTTCCTCTCCCATCTGGATCCTTTTAATCTCTCACTAGAAAACAACAGGATTTTAAGGTATTTAACTAAAATAAAATAAAACAAAAAGTATCACATTGAAATTGAACAAAACAAACAAAAAGAAGGCAAAGAAACCAAGAGAAGGCACAACAATCAGACATCAATTCATTTGCATTCTCAAAAATTCCATAAAATTACTGAATGAGAAAGCATAATATTAACACAGATGACCTGGTGCAGACTCATGAAGTCCCTGCCCATGTTACCTCAGTTTATGCGAGCTCATCTGAGCTTTGCCCATGTTGATTTTGAGGAGCTTGTTTTCTTGATGTCCTTCAACTCCTCTAGAAAGCTCTGACATTCTTTCTGCCTCCTCTTTCACAGGGTTCCTTGAACTTTGAGGGAAAGGATTTGATTAAGAGCTCCAATTTAGGGCTGAGTGTTCCCAGTTCTTTCACTCTCTGTATAACGTCTGGCTGTGGTTTCTGTAATTTTTCCCCATCTGCTGCAAGAAAAAGTATTTTTGAAGTGCTAAACTCATCATACTATATTCAGGACAAACACAAATAGAATATGAACACTTCTTTACTAAATTTCAACTGAAAAGATCTTACTTCCAAGAAAGATTAAAAGTTTTCAACACAAACTACTTTTAGAAAATTTGTCTGACAATGAAAATTTTTAAAAGAAAAATAATTATCAGGGGAATGAGCAGAAAAGCAGTTAAATCTATCTTCCATCTGACCTGAGATGCAGTTATCAAAATGCATGTATCAATATAATTGAAACTTTTACCTGAGTCATGGGCAAGGCACATAGAATAATTCATTTATATTTTCTCACAGAGTTTAAAAACTTTGTGCCAAATATAGTTTTTGAAATCTGACCAATTCTGTTCAGAAAGGAACTGATTCCACTTACCACTAAAAGAATACAGAAGGAAAAAGTGTGAACATTTTGAGAGAAGCAGTACTTGTGGAAATTCCCAGGAGACACCCAAATATTTTCTAGGAGTATGTAATTAAATAAAAATAAGCTGTATCCAACAGATTTTATAACAGTTTCTTAGAAGTGCTCACCATGTTGTAGTTCATACATGTATGTTTATGTATGAGCATATGTATACAAACTCTTAGCATGATAAGCTCAGAATTTTTCACAGTTGGTCACATGATTTTATCTACAGTTCCTAGAAAACTTTGTTTAGTGTTTTGATTTTGTTTGGGAATGTCTGATATTCAAGTAAAACATTAGGATAGAATCATTCATCCCCATTTCCTCTCCACAAACACCTTTGCTACTGTCCTATTGTTTTTCTCTCCCAACTTAATTTGCTCTGTTTCAAAAACCCAGTGAGTCCATTTAGGGTTGGCAGTATGTAGTATGTGAATATATGACTGAATACTTGGAAGTAGTACAGAGAGTGTATCCATGAAGAAATTTAATTATTCCACCCACTAGAACAAGCAGTTGTCATGATATTGTAAGCTAGGGTTCATAATTCATGAGCCCATTCCCAGTCATTTATGAGATTTTCAATGGTGAGATTTTACACTTGTCTTGTACATATAGTCATGGTCAGATGTGAGTTCATCTATGCAAGTCTACTGTCATTTCTATAAAGTCCTGTATTCCTGAAGATGCTCACTACCTCTGGTTCTTAGAACTTTTCCACACCCTTTCCAGTATACATATATCTCTTATCATTGATGTTAGGGTTTTTGACATATGTGTCCCTCTTATTGCCGAGTACCCCATATTCTCTTATTCTGTCAACAAAGACCAGTTCATGGTCTCTGATTGAAACAGTTGCCTACTTCAGAAAAGGCAACTTCTCTGAAGAAGATTAAATGATGCACTAATATATAGATAAAGAAAAGAACTGAGCTGAAAGTGTATTGTTATATACATTCAGTAAAATGAGGGTATTAGGGTCTCAGTTAGGGCCTAGGGCTAGCCAGTGAAAGTACCAGGTTTGCATTCAATCTTGTGAGATGTGCTTTAAATCCCACAGAAGCGATCTGCGATTTCCATGTTTTCAACAGTATTGGACCAAAGGCCTATCTGGCCAGGCGAGTTTTTTTTGTAGCTAGCAGGGTACACAATTGGGTATGACAATTTATTACTTCCCCTCCCCTAGGTAGTATATAAAGAACATCAAAGCATGGTGAAAGTTATGCAGTTGTTTTGGAGTTTCTAGGGTAGTACTAGCTTAGATATTCATGTTCACTGACAATAGTATCTTGCTTCTTCTGGAACAGGTTGTAATCATCAAATTCTCAACAGTAACATATAGTAATGAAAACTGACCATATCATTTTGTTGTATTTTGGATACTTCATTTGCATGGGATAGGTTTTCCTGGACCTTGAAAAAAATAGATAAAAAGACATTTTACCGGAGCCACTACATGTTTTTCCTTCAAGAGCAACAGAAATCAAGCTGGTGTTGATCTAGGAGTTCTCTTTCTTCATTCTGGCTTCTATTGTGTTGAAAAGCACTATGTAGGCTGATGGGGAATAATTGCCAACAGACCTGCCAACCTGTGTACCCATTATCCTGCGTCACCACCACATCTCACAATGTATCCCCACTGATTAAATAGCAGTCTATCAGGTAGGGGTATACTCAGGTGATTTCATTAGTGAGTTTAAAGCATTCTCTGGAGAAGAAAACTAACTCCTGGTATTGTTAAAAAGCCAGTGGGGATGGAGGAACAGGGCTGTAGTGGTAAACTCTTGTCATTGTTTTACTAAATTCTTATGATATATGCTGGTCATATTTTATTTTAAATATTTATGTTTAAATCCATAGATTTTTGGTGCTTCCCTCTATTTTTAGAACATCTTATTTTTGAATGGGTGTCAGCTTCTGACAAAATTCAAAGCTTATGAAAGTTTGAGCACAAATGAAAAATAAAAGTTCACCTTTAATGAAATATCTATATTTTTCCCTCTGACACTTGAAGATGTTCACATAAGAGGCAAAAGAAATAATGTAATAGAAGGTGTAAGTGGTTTCTATTTGTAGAATGCTACCTTGTGAGAATAGCCTGGGCTTTGCAGACATGCATTAATATTGGCTCTGATAATTAACAGGCTACATCACAGAATTGAGTTCATTAGATAATCATCATGGAGATGTGTTGAGGTTCATAAGGTCTTGTCTGTTTTGAGGATCTCTAGGCAGCTAACAGATGCTGGACTATTCGCAGGAAGGATTATTTGTCATTAACTGTTAACATGAGGAGGGGATCACAAGACCACATCCCTGCAAAGCAGATGTACAGTTGATAGTTTGTGTGGAAAAAAAAAAATTTCTTCCCCAGTGGTGAAGCTACATCAAGTTTTCTATGTTCCTATAAACAACCCCTTACACATGGGCAGGTTAGTGAGCCGAATTAAGAATATTGGCCCACCATACTTGACGTAAATGGGTGATTTTTTTTTTTTTTTTGTAACATAAAAGATATTTGTGGCCGGGCGGTGGTGGCTCACGCCTTTAATCCCAGCACTCGGGAGGCATGCAGGCGGATCTCTGGGAGTTCGAGGCCAGCCTGGTCTACAAAAGCTAGTTCCGGGATGGGCAACAAAGCTACAGAGAAGCCTCTCTCGAAAAACAAAAAAAAAAAAAAAGAGAGAGATTTGTTCATCTTTCCACGTCCAGTTCTCATAATCATTACGACAGAGGTACAGCCAAATAATTCATTGAAGAACCAAACGATTTCTACATATATTATACATTGTGTTGAGATTATGATGAACAGGATCTAAATGTGAGCATGCTCAATTATAATGTTTTGACATCAAATGTCATAACAAGTAGCTTAGAGTATGAAATATCATAGCATAACTTTTCCTTCAGTGCAAAAAAAATGAAATATGGAATCTTTTTTAATGATTATTGTAGCTTATTGGTTAAGATATTAGTGACTATATAGAGAAAAAATTATGGATTTGTGTATATATAAATTGTGTGTGTTTGTTAGTGTGGCAATAAGAAGCTTAATTTATTCTGACATTAAGTTGACTCTCTTGGCTAAAGAAAAAAACAATGAAAAGAAAAAATTTCATTGGTTTACCTGAAGATTTGTTTTTACTAACTTCTGATTCTCTCTCTCTCTCTCTCTCTCTCTCTCTCTCTCTCTCTCTCTCTCTCTCTCTAACACACACACACACACAAACATTTACCTTCAGCAATTTATGTTAAGGCCAGTGACAGAGTTATTTAATTGCTGTATTATTCTGATACAGGTTTGTCTCTTATGGTTGAAAGGGGTAAAGTCACAGTGTGACTACTTATCTCCCAGTATTGTCTCTGTAGCATACTAGAAGAATGCATGTTCCCAGTGATTTAGCTCAAGCAAGTCAGCCCTGCATAAGCCCAAGTCTGGGTGTGAGAGAAAGACGCATAAGCCTAGAACACAGTGTCTTCATACATAATTCATTTCATCAAGACGCAACCAAAACAAAAATCTCATTTATATGTAAACATTTCCTATTATATTGAATTTTAGTGTTCAGAATTTTAGTTGGCAGAAGTCATCTAAAATACAAAGTTATTAAATGTGAAATTCCTACAATAAACTGGATTAGAATTAAACTTTTGCCTTTCTGGATATAGTCATGTAATGTCATGTTTAGCTGTGGTGTCCTTGCCAGAGTTCTCAGACATTTACTTTTCTGCTCTGTCCACTGTACAAAACTATCACAGAACAGTCACAATGTACCTTCTCTTTTATGACCCACTGTGCTTATAGAAATGTTCAGTATAAACTGGCTGGTGGTGGTGCGTGCATTGTAGACTCAGGAGCTGAGACAGGCGATCTCTATGAGTTTAAGCCTTGTCTACAGAGCGAGTTCCAAGACAGTCTACAAAGCTACAAAGAGAAACCCTGTATTTAAATAAACAAACAAAGTACATAAATAAGAAAAGTTCAGTACCATCCACATCTTCAAATCAATCTCATGAGATTCTAGGAATTAGTGTATTCTCTGTGGACACTTGGTATTAATGTGTGTGTGTGTGTGTGTATGTATCATTTTAAAAATAAAAGGAAATATTTATTTACATAATTAAGTTTATTTATTTATATACTATATTTATTTATACAATTAGAAAAAATACACAGTGACTTTTTGTACAAAATATCCAAACAAAATTATAACTTTGTAGTGATCAAGATGCAAATCAGGGTTAATATTATAAAATACATATTATGGAATGATTTTGACAAACTATATAGGAAGGCAGAAATGGGCTAATGAAAGACATACTTAGTCAATTAAATGAGTTTAACTTCTAGAATATGTATACTTTGAAGAATTATAAAGCACTGACTGTTCAGTAAAATATGGAACTCATAATTTTTAAATTAGAAAACCTATTCTAATGTGAATACGCCATCATTTATAGTACAAATGACCATATTAATAGTAATTAATGTTTTTTACTTTTTTAAAGTAGCTGATATGGCTAGTTTACTTCAATCGTGCCATGAAGTATCATACATACATGTAAAAGGAACCTTCAGTACCTTACAGTTCTCAGCTGTAACCATGATTACATTCTCAAGTTCCTGTTAAACAGTCAACCATGGCCTTCTATTCGTTTCCCTAAGCTTCGAAACTTTTAGAGATGAAACATTTTTAAGAAAATTATTCATAACTATATTATGACCAGTCTCCTGATACTATTATCAGGAGAGGGACTACCTTCCCTCTCCTGCAGTCTATCACCTGCAAACCTGAAAGATGATTGGCGTTACTTCACAATGGGGTCACGCTAAGGTCACAGCTGCTTTTTAGATAAAAAGACTTCTACATTCCCTTGCCTGTGCTGTGCAGCTCTTCACAAGCCGAATGATTTATCTCAATCTGAATAAAAGAAAAAATAGAAACCAGACAGAATTCCATCTGTTAATGACAGATTAACTGTCCATACACTGCATGCTGATGGTCTGAGACAAAAGGGTGACCATTGGGACATCTTAAAGTTTCTAAAGGACATAGTTTACAGAAAGTGAAATGCTTGTTAATTTTAAAGATAATTTGATCCTCAGGATAGGTTTTGAAACAATAGCTAAAAAAAGTAAATTATAGTAGATATGGTGATTAATACTATAAACCTGTTTAAAATACATGTATACTTAAGTTTTCTGTTTGCCTTACCTAGTGTTTCTATTGCTTTAAAGAGGCAGCTTTGTAAATGAAGACTGCCCTTATGTTTCCTATTTTTGCAGGTCAAAAGCCTTCTTTTTCCTTGCACTTTTTTTTTATAGTGGATCTATGGTTCAGTTGTTGAGCATCATTTTTCAGCAAACACCCCGCTTTGTTTTCTGGCTGCCCAGACCTGAATAATCACACAAAACTATATTAATTACAACACTGTTTGGCCAATAGCTTATACATATTCCTAACTAGCTCTTGCATCTAAAATTAATCCATTTCTATTAATCTATGTATCACCACCAGACTGTGGTCTGTAAGTAAGGTTCTGGTGTCTGTTTCCTTTGGTAGCTACATAGCATCTCCCTGACTCTGCCTACTCTCTCTATATATCTCTTCCAGTCTGGTTATATTCTGTCCTGCTATAGATTAAAGCAGATTCCTTATTAACCAATGGTAATAAAACATATGCTTAGCATATAGAGGGGAATCATGCATTATTTCCCCCTTTTTGTCTAAATAAAAAGGAAGATTTTAACTTTAATATAGTAAAATTACATATACAAAACAGGTATCAAGCAAGAATTATAGTTAACAATATTTCTATGATAATCTAAAGTTTCATATCAAATTTATCTTTTATCGTGACTAAGAAATATTATAACTATCTAGTCTTCAACTCCATCAAAGACTCTAGAAGGATATAATATTACCTAAGTGAACATAAATTGCATTGTAAGCAACTTCAAAAACTAGAATTAACAGGAACATCTCGCTGCCTGGACGGACACCCAAAGTTCTTCTGTAACATTTGGGCATCCATCTTCAGCCTACAGGTCCATAGTATCTGGCAGACTTTTCAGGGAAGCAGGATATTTGAATATCTGCCCTGCCTTGTTTGGCAAAGTTTATCAGTTGCTTTCTTCTGTGTCATTCAGAGTGCCTAGCAGTTTCTTCTGTGAAGCAGGAACTATGAAGGACCATCCCATCTTTTGGAAAATTTAGTAGTCACTTTTCCTTGGGTCCTGAATGTCCAGTTCATACAGCATACCATCAAGCAGTCCAGGTAAGAGCAGTTTCCTGCCCAAATGGCTAGCAAACTCCATAAGGAGGCTCTTCGATGTTCATCATCCTCTTGAAGTAATTGGTGCTACAAGATGTAGACATGTTTTACTGTTGAGCTTTTAAAGAGTCTAAACTCTTAAAACATTTTAAACGCCATATTCTGTAGGTCTTGAAAAATCTAAAGAATACCTATCCATCTGAAATATATCTCTGTACATCTAACTAATATGACTACAACTTGACTATTATAAGTGACTATCTGTTAATCTGAATTTCTTAAGTATACATTACATTTTTAAATGAGCTACACTAATACCATACCTTAAACAAGATTAGAAATACGTGTACTCAGTATAACAAATCGACCTTAAATTTGTATCAATAGACCCAGATCTATATCAATGCAAAGTATTCATCTCTACACCATTACCACTGCAACCTTTATACAGGTAAACACTTAATTAAGGTCGTGACTTACCAGTTCCACAGGTTCAGCAGATTATCATTATTGTGGAAAGCATTGCAGCATATAGGCGGACATGGTTCTCTTTTGCACAAGATTTGCTCAGAGACCTCAAATTCCACTCCACAGTGACATACTCCCTTCAACATGGCCACTCCTAATTTACTAAGATCAAACCTCCAAATAATGCTACTACTGCCTATGAGCTAATGGAGGAGCAATAACATTCAAACTACCACACTATTTAATTGACATTTTATTTAGAACTTGCCTCAAAATACTGGCAATATCCCTTTCATATTTAATACAAAGGGAGTAGAAAAATTATTTTACTAAGTGTACATTGAACTATGCATTTCATTTATCATAGCTTTGAGAAAAGTTATAATTCTCAACATAGTGAAGCTTTTCCTGAAGAGTGTGGTCCTCGATGCACAGTGCCTTTATCTTTAGGGCATAGAAATTTATTTAAAACAAGTGATTAATGCTGTATAACACTTAGAAACTTCCGGGAAACCTTGTCTAACAAATATATAGTAGAAGTTACATTCACTTGTGATTCGAAGGACATCTGGAAAGATGAATAACACAACATTCCTTTAAGAATCAATCCCATATTGAAAAAACACATTTAGAATTAAGGTCAGTTGTCTTTTCTGTTTGCGTATGAATGCCTAAATTTACAAGTGTGTGATTGTGTGTGTATGTGTGTATGCATATTGTACACATGAATGCATAGAGACAGACATGCTAGAAATTAATCACAATCATTTACATAAATTTTCTTAGAGTTAATTTTCAGAGTAAAATCTCATCCTTACTGAGCAGCATGAACTTGGGGAGGAATATCCATGGGTCACACTCTGTGGCTTTCACCAGAACTGCTGACATTGACTTATCTGTGCATTGTTCTGCCAAAGATAGACATGCCTGCAGGCAGTACCTGCTGAGACGTCTGGATACCCATTGTTCTCTGTTCTTTGATCCATGCATTCTGTTCCATTCATGTCTAAATCCTTAGGATGTGTGATCATCTGATTTTCTGACATGCTGTCACGTCTCTCTAGGTGGCAAAGTGAATGAATGCATTATTAATTTTCTAAACCCTTAAATATAAGCTTGTATAGAATACTTTCTTTGCCAGTGGGGTTTTTGTAATATGTCCAAGCAGATGCTCAGACAATCCATTCAAGCGAGAATGAGAACTTATCTTAGCTCGATGCTTGCTGGAAAAATGTAGCCAAGACAAATGAGCGAGCAGAAGCTATACTGTTTTCCTTTCCTTTTCTTTTCTTTTCTTTTCTTTTCTTTTCTTTTCTTCTCTTCTCTTCTCTCTTCCCTTCCTTCCTTCCTTCCTTCCTCCCTCCCTCCTTCCCTCCCTCTCTTTCTTTCTTTCTTTCTTTCTTTCTTTTTCTTTTTCNTTCCCTTCCTTCCTTCCTTCCTTCCTCCCTCCCTCCTTCCCTCCCTCTCTTTCTTTCTTTCTTTCTTTCTTTCTTTTTCTTTTTCATTTTTTTTTTACCATTACCATCTCTTGATACAATGCACATTTCTGGCAGGTAAGTGTAGTTATTAAGAGCCTGTGTACCATTTATGTAAAGTAGGATTCTCTATCAATATTCACAAACCAGACAAATAATTCATTCCACACAACAAAGAGAATGGTGATAAATGTTTTCCTTTAGACCAGGAATTTTGAGATACCACTTACAGTGTGGAAACTCACAAAAGCAAACAACAAATTCTCCAGATCTTCCTCAAAAAACTCCCTACTAAGTTTTAGTTTCCTTAGCATAAAGAAGACATTAGATATTTAAGCACCCTTAATTGGCAATCTGTTCCCTGTAAACTGAAATAAATTATATTTCTATAAGTATGGCAGAAACATATTAATATACAAATTGAGATGTTATAAAAGAAGATTATGCAAGAAAAACACATTAAACTATTACAATATAGGTTAAGACAGGTTACTATTTAAAAATCAAAACCAAACAAAATTATACTAATGTATAAATAATATGTATATATGGCAATTATTTTACATTAAAAATTTAAAAAAAGATAAAATGGTAATTGAAATATAAATTTTAGATTATATTAAATGATCCCTCATTAATTCAAAACTACCTTGAACAGGAATATTCAAATTGAATTGTTCTTTTCCAAAGCAGTTTTTTGTTTTATTTTATCAAAGAACTGATTCTTACCATGCTATGTTATTTTACAAACACTGTCCAGGTTTGGTGGTTGTAGTGATTTAAGAAGACACAAAACTACATTGTAATTGTACCAAATGGATTTATAAATAAGAGCCAATAAAATGGCTATTGTAGAAAACAAAAGAACATTATCCAAGTTATTTTATAAGATAAGTCAAATTGATCTAGAGTTATGACAGCTACACAGATCTTGTGAATACTTTCTTAAACAAAAACAAAATCATAGAACTGTTTCTATGGATTGTCCAGTGTTATATATATGTAGAGCAATGGGATTTATCTTAGAAATTTTTTCCTCATATGTGTACTTACACTTACCTCAGACTGGACTTTATAACCTAGACAATGGAAGAGTTTTTCTTGGTGAGACTATTAGTGCACATAATGTTTTACACAAGATAGAGGATTGTATTTATATCAGTATATTGTATCATTATTTGACAGGGAATTATTCCATTTATGTTTTATTACATTTTCTTTTACTTTCATTGTTTATGTGGAGAATCATGTGAATGTGTTCACATGCATAGACCATGATACACGTGTGGACTTATAAAGACAACTGTGAGAATCTGTTCTGTCTTGACTCCTGTTGGCAGGCTTGGCAACAAGCTTTCTCACAAGCTGAGTCATCTCACTAGGTACCCTATTTGTTTTTAATGTCCTGTGATTAATTCATCGAAGGCTGTTTTATAAGAGCTGATTACAAGTTTTCATTTTATCAAAAATTATCCTTCACACTTTGAGAGTGTATTGTATTAAATTATGCAATTTTAGGATATTTGCACATTTGTTTAAATTTACTTGGAAATAAGTCCTTTTCACATGTGTTTAAGCAATACTTCAGGAACAAATGTCAAAATTACCAATGACAGAGAAACAAAGAAGGGTCAAGTCAGAGGATATACATTCCGATTCAAGCTTTAATATCAGAACGCCCACATTTGTACTCTTAAGGCAGATTCAGGTGGAACTCTGTGATCTCCAGATTAGCCCAGTCTACAGAGTGAGTTCCAGGACAGGCTACCAAGCTACAGAGAAACCTTGTCTTGAAAAAATGAGAAAAAAAGAAAAACGAAAAATGAAAGCCAAAATATCTGGGGTGGTGTTTCAGCAGAAGATGGCAATAGATATGTTAGGGTGGTCTCTCAAGAAGAAGTGATGTTTTTCCCTCCCAGCAGGCTGCATAGCACCTTCAAACTTGCCAGTTGTGAGGAGGCTCTTAGGTTTGATTTCTCCATATTCTGTGATGAATGGAGTTGTGTTTTCAGCAATCTTAATTATGGTGGACAAATCGAGAGTTATGGCAACACCTCATATTGCTTTGGGGGTTTCTGAGATTGACCTAACCAACCCTTGCAAGTGGGGTATGTCATTCTCGGCACTCGATACTAGAATTATAAGAAGGAAGAGTTAGGGTAATCATTATCAAATATTACCAACAACTCAGAATAAAATGTTCAAATACTTGAGCATATGAAAGTCATTTCATATTGAAACCTCCACAGATGACAAGAAATTTTCCTCAACTAATTAGTAAGAGTGAGTATATAAACCTGTCAAGCTACATCCTAATGTAAGCATTATAAATAATGAATAGTTAATTGGCAGGATTACTCATTTTGAATAGGATTGTGACTTAGTTAAAGTTTCTATTGTGATAAAATACACAATCAAAAAGTTTGGGGAAGAAAAGGTTTCTTTTCCGTTAAAGACTGTAATCCACCATTTAAGGCAGGAACTCAGCACAGGGATCTAACATCAAGAGCAGATGCAGATCCTTGGAGGAGCGCTGCTTGTCAGCTAGCTCACATTGCTTGCTCAGTCCGCTTCCTTCTAAGACCAGAGATTACCTTCCAATTGTAGTAATTCCCACAATGAGCTGTGCCCTGCCACGTCAACCATTAATCAGAAAAAATAAACAACAGATTTGCAAACAAGTCAATCTTATGGAGATTTATTTCAAGTAAGATTCTCTCTTATAGGTTATATCTAGGTTTTTGTTAGGTATATGAAACCCAGCAATACTGATGCTATTATAAATGCATTGTAGCTGTAGCTGCTGAATTCTAGATTCTGTCAGTAGTTCTTAAAAGTTGATTTCTGCGTAACCATATACTGGAAGATCCACTAGTTGCATTCTACTAGCGTGGTCCATAGTTGCAAATATTGTCTGGATTTTCTTGGCCATTGAAACAGTGTGCCAGTGTGCTGCAGTACATATTAGCTAATTGGAACCACTAATGAGCTGAGTGACTTTTTAATAGCAACTGCCAGGAAGCCACCCAGAGTGACTGCAGATGGCTTCTTAATAGGTAGTCACTTCAAAACTAACTTTTATGATCTCTTAAGTGTCAATAATATAAGAAAAGGATGGAGATTTCAAATTTTGTCTATCAGTTCGTCATGTTCCAATACAGTAGAAAATTTTATCTTGGACTCCCTGTAATATGCCATTTTCAGACTTACTGCTAAATCACAATATTTTTCTGTACTATTTTATTATGTCTACTTTATAATTACTAGTGCTGAGATTATATTCAAACTATATTATAAATCAATAAGAATGACAGAACAGTAAAAAAGTAATGGGTTTGAAAGAAGAACAATATTTTGAGTTTCCTTGTTTGAGAAACAAGGAAAACTATGTTTGTTTCTTAAAATTGTTCTGTATTTAGACATAATTCTAAACAAAACAAAAGATGAACCTCTTGTCCAAAGTTTAAATTAATAATACTGATTTTGCCTTAGTAGCTCTCTCAGCAATGCCTTTTGAAACTTGTATTGTTGCTGTTTCTACATTAATCCTTTATTTCCTTTGAAGTAAATAAAATCTTTCTACTGATGTCCTGCTACACTTATATTGGTGCCTAACCCAAATGTCATCATAGAGGCATCAACAAACAATGGATGGGAGTAACTGTAGAGTCCCACAGCCAAACACTAGGCAGAGCCAGGGAAATTCTGCAGAAGAGGACGCCACAAGATTATGATCTACAGAATCAACTAAGCAGGGCTCATCGGGGCTCACAGAATAAAGCTGCAATCATGGAGCCTGCATGAGTCTATACTATACATGTTATGGTTATTAGTTTGGTGTTCTTGCAGGATCCCCAACAGTGGGAGTTTAGGGTATGACTGACTCCTTTGCCTGTTCTTAGGACCCTTCTGTCTCCGGGATTGCCTCATACAACTTTCACATGAGGGTTTGTGCCTCTTCCTATTTTAATTGTTATGCCATGTTCAGTTGATATCCATTAGAGAACTGCTCTGTAATTTTGAAGGGTAACAGAGTATTTCTTGGAAAGAGGGAAGGTGCGGGAGAGAGCTAGGAGAAGGGGGTGAAGGTATCCTAACCACACATTGGGGTGACATCTGTCAGGGTCCTGCCTCACCAGAATTCACAGGTTCCAGGGTAGGAACATGAAGATTAGATTTATTAAGCAAAAGGAACAGAAATATGAGAGAAATAAAAGAGAGAAACACTGAACAACCCTGGGAGAGAAATTCAGAGAATACTCAAAACACCTGTGTTTATGTTCCACAGGCTTATATACTTCACTCCCAAAGGGGAGAGGGGAGCCAATATATTAAATCTAAGGACTCTTTAGCAATGTTAAAATTTTCTCAGACAAACTAACGTTTTTTGAATCAGTAACATTATAATAATAAACTAAGTCAGTTACAAACATGAACAGGCAAATACCATAATTCTAGTATAGAAATTAACAATAAAGACACAATTTGTCAAATTACAATTCTCTTGAATCTATCCTAATCCAAAGACAAGAAAAGGTTTCTGTGATCGGTAAGCTATGAGTCTTTTTCCTCTCCTATAGTCCATCTGCATTGCTCCTTCTAAGTTTTGAAATAATTCTGAACTGTCCTAGTCTCTAAGCAACAACAAAAAACTTATATATTCCTCCTCATTTCTGAATATGGGCTTCATTCACCATTTGTCTCCATAAAAAAGTCTCTTTTTTCCCCCAGAGGGGAAAATTGAAGTTTTACTTCTCAGGTCCTTTATTCAACAGCAGATTTGAATACCATACTGGCAAAATGAGTTCTGTTTCCCAAGACATAGTATATATAAACTACCAAGTATTCAATCAGCGTTCTTGAACTGGATCCAAAAGTAAACAGGACTCCCTAAGATCGGGAAATTTGTACAGTAGGTCCACCAAGAAGCTAGGAATCACCAACCACCACCACCATTTCCCTTCCCTTCTCAGACTGCAGCATGATGGTATAAGGAAGTCAGGAACAAAGGTTCGTGCCTTGCCTCTTGTGTGGGTACACTAACAGCTAAGATGTCACCGGGGCTGAATTCATCAAGTGTTATTTTCTTCCTGTGAGAAAAAGCAAAAACAAGTCTTTGATCCTATATTAAAAGAGGATCAGGTCCTTTCCAACGCACACTGAGGGTATAATAACTTCCTTGGTTTTTTTTTTTTGTTTGTTTTGTTTTTTGTTTTTTTTTTTTTTTTTTAGAAAAAAATTAATCTGTTTAGCAACTTCCGTGAGCTGTCCGGGAGAATTAGAATCATCATTCGCGTTAGTCATCTCACCAAGGGGCTCAAGATCCCCTGGAAACAGCAATACACAGAACCACAGCTATCAGATATCGTATTTGAAGTTTCTAAGTTATCTTTTTAATACAAACTGCAAGTCTTCCTAGCTGCCAGGTTTTCGCAGTCACCTGGATTGAGGTGCATTTGCATTTCAACAGACACCTGACTGCTTGAGGCTCCTTCTCCACAGTTTGGCTGTCAGGCTGGGAACCTTAGATCTTGATTTGCAGCTGAAGCTGAGAGCAGGGTGGGGTGCAGCAACTCCACCTGCTATTTAGCCAGCTACCCTTACAGACTTGCTGGGCTTGTGGGCCATGCTGCCTCTAGCCGGTCCCTCTGACTGTCTCCGGGTTCATGTCATGGGAGGGCAGGCACTCCAACCTTTTCTGTCTCTTGCCTTTCCTGGCTCTGCAGCATGGCATGGACCAGACTCAGCTAGGTATAGGGCATGCAAGTGTCTGGCCACATCTTGGTGGCAACAGCCTGCAGTCGCTGCCGGGCCAAGTGCCCTGAGTTTCCTTCACTCTTCCACCAGCTCAAGGGTGACTGCTGAGACTCTATGGCCACATCTGCAGGTCAGCTTGACCGAAGCGCACATGGGGCCTCACCTTGATCTCTTGGAATCCGTGAGCCATCCAGAGGCGGCAGTTGCAGCTACACCAACAACATGAGGGAACATTTTAACATCATCTTCAAGCTCTAAAAATCTCTGCATTTGTCTCTACTCTGCTCCAGCTCCTCTGGCTATCAAAATATACCCAAGTAAACGGACAACAGTCGTCTTCTCTTTCCTACTCCCAGATCTACAGCTATATACAGTTATACTCATGTTCACTACACCTCCACTTTGCTTCGTATCCAAGTGCTCCGTTTTCCCTTACACCTGCAGTGTCTCATTCACCTATGGGATACTTTCCTCTTTTTCTCCTGTACCGCTGACCACCCATTCCTGTGCTATCTGTCCTGCGTCCTACTTTGAGGTATGTGTGTTGGGGCCCCATGCCCGTGAGCCATCTGTCATAGCCACAGGTTGGAGTGACATCTGTCAGGGTCCAGCTTTGGCGGAATTAGCACGTTCCAGGGTAGGGACATGAGGGTTAGAATTATTAAGCAAAAGGAACAGAGATATGAGAAAAATAAAAGACAGAAACACAGAACAGAGCAGGGAGGGAAATTCAGTGAATTACTAAACCCACCCAAGCTTATTTTCCACGCGCTTACATCACTCCAAAAGGGGAGAGGGGGAAGCAACAGACTTCATTAGCATGATGTAAGGAACAGACCAAGTATCTTCTGGCAGCCACTACCTAGAACCTCCTGCCAATCTCCTGAAGGAGTAGGCATAGACTTGAGTTCTCTGACTTTTGGTCAAGGTTGAGCAGATCCACCTCTATACTCAAAATACTAATGAACCACACCCTAGGTCAGGCTCTCTTATTTGTAGCCACACTTAGTGTCAACAACTTTGAGAGAGCAAGGATTGCCTATAACTCTCTGACCTTTAGTCAAGGTGGAATGGAGTCATGTCTGTGGGCCCTGGCAGAAACTGCAGTCAGGATGCAACCTATGAGAGAAGAACAAAACATATATTTTTTTAAAATTAGTTTTCACATTTTTTGTGCTTTCTGGTAAACAATGCTGTGCAAAATCTGTGATCATAATTTTGTTATTCTATTTTTCTAAACCATAAATTTCTTATTAATTGGATTAGTTATGTTTTTTATTGAAAATAGATTTTTTTGTCACATAACACATCCTGATAACATTTTCCCCTTCTTCTCTCTCCAATTTCTCCTCCCCTCCCCTCCCATTTGATGAACCTCCTTTTTTGTCTCTTATTGGAAAATAAAGAGGTTTCTAAAGGATAGTAATTATATAATAAGATAAAACAAGTAAGGAATTGCTGAAGAAGATACCAGACAAGTACTTCTGGAATTCCCATGTATTCACAGGCAAACATAAAACCCCAACACACACACGAACAGATACACACACACACACACACACACACACAGAGACAGAGGAGATACCTACTTTCTCCCTTTTCAATATTTGAATAATCAAGCACAGTTTCTTATAGGGACATTTTAAATATAAAGATTATTTTTAATAATTTTCAATGTTTTGTGGCTTGAATTCTTATCTTTTTCAATACATTAAATGAGAAAATCTAATAATCATACTTTTTTTTTTCTTTTTGGATTTCGAGACTTTTTTTTGTGTGTGTGTGTGTGTGTGTGTGTGTGTGTGTGTGTGTGTGTGTGTATACGTAGCTTTGATCCCTGTCCTGGAATTCGCTCTGTAGCCCAGGCTCTTCTGGAACTCACAGAGATCCATCTGTCTCTGTCTTCCGAGTGCTAGGATTAAAGGTGTGCACCACCACCACCCAGCTTCAAATCACATTTTTAAATAGAACAAAATCCATGTCTCTAAAATATTTTCCTAATTTACCAATATTCCTTCACACTCTTACTTGTATAGTGTAATTTCCACACAATGATGAAAGCACATTTAGATTAAAGCACATTTTTATATAAAACTAGCATATTCAATTGTTTCCATTTTAATTTAATGAAGGCATTATATCAGATATTTTGTCCTGTTAATGGATGAAATTTTCTAGCAAAAGAACTTAATGAAGTTCACAGTTCATATATAGTCCATAGTAGCAGGGACATAGAGGCAGAAGGAGATTACAGCTGGCTATATATCTACAACCAGTCAGCAGATGGTAAACAAATGCATGCTTCTGCAGAGTTCCCCTTTACTATTTGTACAGTCTAGCACCCTTGTCTCTTATAGATGCAATTAAAGGCATCTCTCTGGACTAGATAATCCATCTCTCCAGCCCATAAAGCAATATCTCTTTGGCATGGCCAGAAGGTAAAAAATTCCTCACCCTTAAACCTGGAGACCTGCCTTTCAGTTTCTGTGAAGGTGAGAGTAAGTAGTAACAATCACAAATGTGTAAATTCTATATGGTTACAAAGACCTCTGTATTCTAAATATTAGATTAGCTGTTTCCTTATACTTTTGTGAAATATTGATAAATACATTGTCAAAAACTATCCCTCTGAACATACTTTACATAACCTACTTAAAATTGAATGATCAATTAAATCCACTGCTTTAAGATTTTCCAGGTAAGCATATCTAAACATTTATCCATAGATCTTGCTCTTA
Organism: Alexandromys fortis; assembly: GCF_014885135.2. Taxonomy (NCBI): domain Eukaryota; kingdom Metazoa; phylum Chordata; class Mammalia; order Rodentia; family Cricetidae; genus Alexandromys; species Alexandromys fortis. The sequence goes on from NW_026067928.1 coordinate 12,010,469, forward strand.
TTTAATTCTGCGATAATCAATATTATTTACAGCCTTTGAAAAAGGCTTATCTCTCTCTCAGTAATTTTAATTCTTGCTAAGACATTTGAATTGGAAAGATTTCAATAAAAATGTGAAATGCTTGTTTTTTATATATTTAGACTCAAATAGTACAATTCATTTTGAAATCATATGTATTCCATATTATTGCTGTTCAGCATATAAATGGTGCTTTATTAGCCATTTATAGTGTTTTACGTTCATTTGACTTAGATTTGTTCTATTTATATTATGAAGCAATTTTCTAAACTGCCATCTAATTACACTTGCTGAGAATGTATTTTAAGCTGCTTAAAATGATATAAACTAAATGAAAATTTTATAATCTTAGTATCCTTCAAAATGTATGCAGGAACTATTCTGAAGAATTAATGACATACCAATATGACTAACACATGACTGCCACAATTATACAGACATCTGAGTATAATCCCTCAAACATGAGAATGCTCTATTTTCTATTCAATCAATATCAAATCTTGACAGCGTATTATAGAAAATTTCACCACATAAGTCATGAAAGGAACCCTGCTGGAATAAATGGAGAGCCTGATTGTGAAAAACAGAATAAATAATACTAATTAACTTTCACTTGAACATTAAGAAATTCCTCCTGCAAAAACATAAGACATGGCTTACTAATAAATTTTAATTATTTAATATATAATAGCAATTTAATGATAATTTAGTATAAATATAATTTAGATATAGAACATGACTTGCTAATAAATTTAATGAAATGGATAACTGACACATAATAATCAAAATTCTTGAAGATATCATTTACATAAATAAAATGTTTAGACTACACTTACTATGAGTTATATCTAATTCTAGCCTTTCACATACCAGTTGGAATAAGTTTGGAGCTATATATTTATTTGAACCTAATTTAATGTTTTAAATTAAATTTCCTCTTTAATATTTTGGCTCATGGCCTTGCGGTGGTGGTGCACACCTTTAATCCCAGCACTCGGGAGGCAGAGACAGGCGGATCTCTGTGAGTTCGAGGTCAGCCTGGTCTACAAGAGCTAGCTCCAGGACAGGAACCAAAAGCTACGGAGAAACCTTGTCTCGAAAATCCAAATATATACATACATACACACACACAAACACACACACACACACACACATATATATATATATATATATAGGCTCATGCATTCAATATATTATATTTATGTTTTCTGTTCTAACACTACCAACTTCTCTCCACAAGTTCTGCTTTCATATTCATTTAGGTTTTATTTCTGCATATTTGATTCATGTTAGGCAAACTGATGATGGTTGAAAACATAAAATATAAAGAATAGAAGTAGTTGATTTATGTATTCATTCTGCTGAAATAATTTAAAGCATGCTTTAAATACATTTACAAACATCGTTGAAATTTGGCAATGACATAATACAATTATGGGGGAGACTGAGCTGCTCAAAGCTGTTGTTGGAATTTTTATTATTCATTAGTGTCAAAGATATAGTTTAGGTTTTGGAAATAAATTTTTTAAATCTTAAAAAATGTTATCAGGTTTCTCATATCTGGATTATTCATTCTCTAATTCCTTACATGTTTGTTTAATTGTCCCTCAATGATAATCTACTTTCCTTCTATTTTCTTATTCACCACCAACAATTTTTTCCGACAGTTGTAGTTAATCATCTTTCAGGACATTATGTCTAACTGTGTGTTGTTAGTTTTATTCATATATAACTTTTACTATTAGCATATTTAATTTTAAAATTGGACTATATCAGAAGGCTAAACATACTTTAAATAAATCTATCTAGTATTATATTTTGCAAACTTTATCATTCAAATATTAAAATTTTCCTTTAGATATGTTTTAATTTTAAATTCGGTATACAAATAAGTCTGCTACATTTGTGTAATTTGTGTATGTTAATATGGAGAATTTGATTCGATTCTCTTATGAAAAACCCTCTTTTCTTGTGACTTATCTAGATTTTTTTTTTATTTAACGCCCACATTTTCATGAGTTGTTTTTTTTTATTTTTTGGTTGGTTAGTTTCTGGTGTTTTGGTGTGTGTGTGTGTGTGTGTGTGTGTGTGTGTGTGTGTGTGTGTGTGTGAGAGAGAGAGAGAGAGTTTATATTATATTTTAATAAATGCAGTTTTGAAATAAATGTTGTTTTCAGTTAATTGGTCTTATCTCTTTATTATATAGCTATACCCATGTTTTAACTGAATTTTAAAATAAGTTGCTGTAGTGTTCTATACATATACATTTAATACATGTAAATTCAGGACATTAGGAGTTACTTCTAAATGGAATAAAATATATAAGCTGAATAACTATAAAATCATCAAATTATTACTGTTTTAATTATATTATATTTTTCCTTTTATCTTGTATTACTCAAAAATGTTCAAGTTTGCATTTATTTTATTTCTTTGCTAAAAATACTTTATAAAAGCAAATTAAATGAGCAAAGTTTTCATTTGACTTAATTAAGCTTATCAAGGTGGGGAAAGCATGGTGGCAAGACAGAATGTAACAAATGCTGGTCTCCTTTGTTAGTCATGAGTGTCTTTATTATTTGAAGAGTAGTGGTGGTATTTGTGTTGTAGTAGTATCTAATTTTAAAATAATCACTATATCATTTCATTCTTCTCTTAAAGAAAACTGCACTCAAACAAAATGCATAGTGTCTTGTCCAAATGAATACAGACACATCAGCCAAAGTCCGTACTTATGTCACATAGATTTTTTAAAAAAAAAAAAATAGAGGTTAAGGAAAGATATTAAGAGCTAGAGAATCAGAGAGTTTGCTGAGATTATTTATCTTTGGAATGTCAGAAGCTTCACTACAGAAAACATGATACCAGTCACCAATGCTTACCTAAAAATGAGTTGACAGAGGACAACAGTAGAAATACTTACATAAATGTGGAAACATTTTCCTCTTTTAATTCATTTGGGAGCGTAGCACATGAAAGATGTTGCCTACAATTTATCATGGGTCACCTCATTTCAGTTAATTCAGTCTGATGCCGCACAGAGCTCTTCGGTTTGTCGACTGTACCATTCTCTGTCACGTCAGCTTGACAACCACTGATAAACATCAGGGATGTTATTTCTTGCTATTTTAGCTGTTCTTATTATCTGATACGTAATGTAGTTGTAAAGAGTATTTCTAATGTAAGATTATATTTTCTTATTTCTGGCTAATATTGAGAAAGAATATTATGTCTACTTTTACATTTTCATTTTCCTTACAAACATATATCATAAATTTAATACTTTCACCTTCATATTAGCTAATAATTTATATCTTGACAAAACATACTTATTTCAGTGAGTTTCCTATTTATGTGCAAAATTCATAAAATACAATCTTACTGCATTTCTTTGTAAAATTTCCAGAAGAATGCTTGCAGATTTGAAAGAAAAATCATATTTAACTGGGCATTGATGATGAACTCTTTAATCCTGGAACTCCTGCGGCAGAGACAGGTAGATCTCTGTGAGTTCAAGGCCAGCCTGGTCTACAGGGCAAGTTCCAGTTCAAGGACAGGCTCCAAAGCTACAGAGAAGCCCTGTCTCTGAAAATAAAACAAAAAAGAATCATATTTGTCAATGTTAAGAAACAAATAAAATTGGTTTAAAATAATTAGACAAATAATTGACAGAATATATATTGTGAATCAAGGATTTTTGTCATGATTTTTTTTCTCACACCTGGTTCAAATTGAATAATTGTCAAATATTCCTGCAATTCCCCTTGATAGACAAGGCAAGCTTATCTTTATATTGTTCATTCCCATTGAACAAAATTCACATGGAAATACCAGCCAAGCCACAGAAGATTTGAGGGCTAAAATAAGTGAGATTAATAATTTGGTAGTTTGGAATTTGTGAAGTAATATTATGTAGAAGAAACAAATATCCAAATATACTTATAAGCTAAATGTGTTTAAATATATAGTGTTAGTATCAATACTATACCAGGAAAACCTACACTGCTCTTTTCTCATATGAAATAGTTACATATATGTGAGAAATCCAAATATTAGAATAAAAGCCAATACCATCTGATTATCTCTATATAGAATTTTCTTTTGTGTATAAGAAGATGATATAGAAGGTTAAGCCTATGATTTTTGAAAGACTGCATTCTCAAATTCTTAGTAAGAAGGAGAAATTCTAGAATATATTCTTTTCTACTAGTTTGTATTCCATGTTACCAGAACTATATTGTTTTAATCATTTCAATTTGAAGAAAATTTGAAATGACACATTAGCAGTTTTCCAACTTTGTGATTTATTATATTATATTGGATAAACAGCAACTTTGGCATTAAGAACAGCAATAACAACAAAAACAGAAAAAGACAGATAAACTGTGATTTAATTAGAAGAGAAACACCTTGGACTTTGACATACAGCCTACAGAAATATTAATTAATTTACCTGTATAGAATGATACACATAGCTTATGGGAATAAGGATATAACTTTTGTTGCTACATATTATATATAATAGGATATTGCAGAATATTATTTTGTGTCACATTTTTTAATACTGCATTTGTTTAACTCTGTGAAGCTGTGATTCTTTGCCTGCCTAAACATCTGAGGGTCTGATAAAGAGCTGAACAGTCAATAGCAAGAAAAAAACGAGGATAGATGGGGCTGGAAGACAGAGAGCTCAAATAGAAAGAGAAAATTAAAAATAGGAGGAACAAGAGAACAAGGAGAGGAGAACATCAGAGGCCAGTCACCCAGTTACATAACAAAATCACAGAGAAAGAAGTAAAGAAAGGTACAGAAAAGTAGAGAACTAAAAATGTCCATAGATAAAAAGTAGTCAGGATAATTTAAGTTAAGAAAAGCTGGCGAGAAACAAGCCAAGATAAAGTGAGGCATTCATAACTAAGAATAAGCCTCCATGTGTGATTTATTTGAGAGCTGGGTGGTGAGACCCTCCTAAAAGCCAAGAGTAAAACCTCATGCAACGTTTGGATATTTTTTTTAACACAATAGCTTTAGAAGTAATTAGTCATGTAATTGAATTTTTGTACTTTAATATTAAGCAAGTGGTTATGGCCTCTTTACTTAATTTTTTTCTAGGCTGCATTAAAGTGTGAGTATTTCTACATAGCACAATTCATGTGTTCTTATTAAATCAATATCATTTCACATTTCATGATACATTGAAGTGTGTCAACTTATGTGAGTAACATAAAAATACTTATACATATGATAAAATAATATGTTGGGAGTTATCAATGAGAGGGATAGAAGTCATAGAAATGATTTCTCTTTTCTAAGGAACAGATAGAGAAGTAGCTTTTCATTTCATAACCAGATTTGCTGTATCTAAAATTCTCTCTTAGGAGGTATAACTCGTAGCATAGAATAGAAGAAAATAGTCAAAGTTTGCAAAGAGCCATATTAAGAAAATCATAATTCAAATGAAATTTATGTCATGTAGATGTGTTTTATACATCAAAATCTTTCATAAGGCATCATCCACTTGAGAAATTTCCCTTGACTCATCTGCCCCTGAATAATACATCTTTTTCACTTTCCTTTTAATTTATCAGTTTTTGTCAGCTCATTATTCAGATTATATGTCAAACTTAGTGGAAATTCATACTTGGCCATTGATAAATCTGGAAATTTTCTGATTTATCTACTTTGTGTCAAGCTCTGAGTCGGCTGACAGCAAATGCAGTCTTTTGTGATCACGGTATCACTGATCTCTGCTTGATGGGATATTAGCCCTTTTAGACATAACTGAGAATGAATGGCTTGTTCAAGTTGCCTGGAGATGTATCTGCATGCAACTCAGCCACAGCCCGGAAATTATGCAAACTATTTGAAATAATAGAAGAGTGTCCAGTGAACAGTAGAAATCAAATGAGAATATTATGTTCCTTTCATTGCTATTATTTTATGGCCATCATGAAGTTCAGTCAGCTACTGTGCCCACTTGCCTATCATAAGAATAGTGGATTAAAATGAAATATTTTGAACTATTGAATACAGCATGGTTTATGAATAAATGCTTGAAATCTATCAACAAATAAAAAAGGAGTAGTCATTTCAATTGAATAAATATCATTTAGAGCAACTAATGCTACTTTTATGTATGCATTTTCAGGGATGACAACTGGGCATTGGATAACCAACTGGGTACTTTCTTCTATGGGGAAGAGATTTTTTATCCTGTTGCTTGCTGTGGTAGTTGACAACATTTTAACAAGAGCACACCTTCCTTCAAAATTAGACTCAACCCTCTCAAAAATTGTCTCTGCATTATAAATTAAGTTTATGTAATATTCATGATGCTTTTTTTTTGTCATACAGAATATCTTCACAAGCATCTTTCCCAAGAGTAGATTTCTTGTCAGGAACGTAGTTTTGTTATTTATCTTTAAGAAATATTTCTGCATCTGCACAATTTTTACCTAAAGGTAGAAGAAAATTTATCAGCACTCAAGGCTGACTTCCAATTTTAGTTTGCTCATTTATATCGCATGTGCAACTAGTGGGGCTTAGAGATCCTCAAAATTCTATTAGTGACTTGAAATCCACTTTTTCCAAAGTCTTACTCATATTACTAATTTGAACGCTTGCCAAAAATCACAGACATTTATATTGACATCTATTATGGCACAGGGTCCAGGCAATTACTACTTAATTACACAACCTTTAGTGCCTTCACTATTCATAGCAGGTGCACACCTACAAACCACTTTGTGTGCACTGGAAGTTTAATTTAAAGTTAAATCCAATTTCCTTAGTTGTGAATTGTAGAATGGATATTGCATTGGGTATTCAGGTCAAACAAATGAGATGAATCCCATACTTCTGAATCTCATCAACACATCTGTTGGGTGACCATGTCTATGGGTGATGAAAATGAAGGTTTAAATGGAACATTTCTTAAAGCAGCACATCTTAATGATAAGCTTAAAATATTCAGCCGACTGTTTCAAAATGTGTTGAGTCATCCAGATTTAGTTTTTCTATTTGTAGAAAATACACAAAAAAATATTAGCATCATATCCAGAGTTTTCCAAGTGGCAAATTGGCTTCAATTTGAGGCCATCAGCTGCAGGAGTCTCATAAAAGGCTCTGACTTCACTTTATTTGCAAGGATCCTAGAAGACAGTTTCTGATACAGAGCTCTTCTGCTACATGTCCATTGGGAATGTGTTGTGAGGTTAACCAGCTCCTGCAGTGTCTCAGCTAGCAAGGCACAGCTTGCTGTCCTTTCTCCCTTAGCACTTGATTTGTCCCAAACTCTTAAGCTGTGGAGACATTTCTTCCATTCCATCAAAATTCATGGACTCAGTTCTCCTCAACTTCAACCTTCTTAATCTTCCTTAACTCTTTCAGTTTTCAATGAATAAATGACTTTTAAAAATAACACCAGAAAATCTTTGTCAACCTAGGCCTAGCTTTTGTTCCAGCATTGATTTGGAAATATTTTATCCACTGAGTGCAATTATTTCTAGTACATATTTTGATTCAAGGTGAGAATAAATGACTTTAAAAAAGAAAATTTTTTGTTCTTGCAGAATTGCTTGTAATACTATTTTATCCTTAAAGAATAAGAAAGTCAGCTACAGAGAAACCCTGTCTCGAAAAAAAAAAAAAAAATAAGAAAGTCGCCGGGCGGTAGAGGCAGGCAGATATCTGTGAGTTCGAGGCCAGCCTGGTCTACAAGAGCTAGTTCCAGGACAGGAACCAGAAAGCTATGGAGAAACCCTGTCTCGAAAAAAAAAAAAAAAAAAAAAAGAATAAGAAAGTCCAACGATAGTCCAACCTGAAATGACCCTATCCTATAGCCATACTGACGAATATCTTTCATATCACCATAGAACCTTCATCTGGAGATGGATGGAGATAGAGACAGAGACCCACACTGGAGCATCGGACTGAGCTCCCAAGGTCCCAAGGAGGAGCAGAAGGAGGGAAAATATGAGCAAAGAAGTCAGGACCACGAGGGGTGCACCCACCCACGGAGACAGTGGGGCTGATCTATTGTCAGCTCACCAAGGCCAGCTGGACTGTGACTGAAAAAGCATGGGATAAAACCGGACTCTCTGATCATGGCGGACAATGAGGATCATGAAGGTAATAAGTAAACTAAATGTTGAAGAAAACTGAGTATTTTCACCCATGATAACACACTTTATGATATGCTGCTGGAATTTGCACTTGAGTTTTTTTTCTTTTTAGGATAAGTTGTTCTTAAAATGTTGCAAGAAATATTCCTGAAATCAGAAGTTTTAACACACTATAACTAACAAACATCATTGAGCAGTATAATTTCTCTTGACAGTAAATTGGAATACTTAGGTTTTTCAAAACTAATTGCACTCTCATTTAGTTAATGAACATTTTCAGCAGCAATATTATGATTCCTGTTTCTTTGGGAAAGAGCAAATGATACTTGGGAAGTGTTGATTTGTACTGTGTGAGACATGGGACTACTTGGGGAATTTTTAAAACTTTTAAAACAATTATCTTAATTTTACACTGCCAATTATGTCTTATAGAAATCTAATCCTTTACTGCAATTGCATTCATAATGCCTAGAATAATGAAGATGCTGTTCAACAACATCGTTACTACTCTAAAGAAAAATTGGATTGAATACATCAGCTGTAATTATTTTTTCTTTACTAACAAGATTCTCTCTGGCAAAGATTAGTAACTGACATCCCTTCATTTAATATGGGAAAATAATGAGAATCATTGGAAGACACTGAGACAACGATGGTCATTTTTAGAATGGCTTTAATCATTATTTGTATTATTAGCCATCCTTTTAATGTAAAAATTAATTAAAGCATGATTTCATCATATACTTCCTTCCCTTTCCTCTCTCCAACCTCTCCCATGCCCCCATCACCCTGTCTTTGATTGAAAACCTTTTCATTATTGCTACATAAAAATACCTAATGACTTAAACATAAATACAACCTGCTGGGTATATTGGTGTAACTTGTGTATATGTGAATTCAGGGATGACTGATTTTTACTGAATAATCAATTAAGAGGTTTATTGCTAGAAGACGTTAATTTTCCCTCTCTCTGTAATTTCTAAATGCCTGTAGATTTTTTTGCCTGAATTTTGCACTCAAAGAAATTTTATGTTAGCATGCCTATTAACAGTACAATTGTTCAGATCTTTTGAAGGGAGCCATATTGTTCTAGTATCAAGGGTTTAATATAAGATTCAGGAGACATCAAGGAAAATGAGAAAGAATGACTATATTTATTATTCTTAAAAACATTTAATATGATCAAATTGCTATTAATGTTGAAATATTATTTAACTAATATATAATTGCAAATTTCCCAATTCCTTTATCTTCCACTAAAGCCTTTCATGTCTCATAACCTATTTACTATTCAAATTCATGGTTTTATATGCACGTGTTTATATCATTCTTTGTGCTAGAAATTCCTGCAGGTTTTTCTGTATGAACATTATGCAATTATACCTTTAATATGAAGTGTAGTAATTAAGAAATCAAATATTGAAATGGAACATATTCAATATTGTTCAGCACAATGAATGTCTACAAATTTAGAATAGTAATTCAGTCATTAATCATCTCTAACATTTACCTTTTCTTTCTCTCTTTACAACATGTTATAATGTTCCCATATGTATATTTATTCACATATATACAAATATTATGGGCTAAACCTCACATATGAGAGAAAATATTATTATTTGTAGATCACATACAAAGGATAATTATTTTACTTTTTATTTTTTACATGCTTTATCTTTGAGAATGAATTGCAATCACTTTTCTGCATCCTGTTCCTGTCTCCAAATGGGAATACTGAAAACATAGTGAAAATCACAACAATAGCCTAATGTCAGATGCCCAGAAAAATGCATACAACAAAAGTATTAAAAATTACAACACACATGAATCTCATTATTTTAATAATTTAAAATTTGTTAATTTTTTCTTGTGTGTTTTAATTTTTGCTGACATTTAATGATATTGCTTCATTTCAATACTTTCTATTTTTGTAAAATAAAAATAGTATCCTTTCAGGTTCATTGACCTTGAATTATACAACCTTGGGGCAATCACTTCAAAAACTTAACCATTGTGAGTGCTATTAAATATTTGCATCCATAATATTTAGGAAATTTATATAAATTATCTGGATATTGACTTTGATTTCTGAGAAGAGATTAGATCAATAAGTAAGCAGCGTTACTAGGATAGAAAATAATGCTAATACAGGGTTTACTTCAATAAATACTAAAAGAAATTGAATTTATATGGAAATAAACTTGCTCTTTATTTTATGCTTCTAAAATGAGAAAAATAATTACATTTAACAAATTAAAATATTTTAAGGATTAAAATATTATGATGCAAAGTTCTTAAAATTACCAAAAATTGTAACTTATGACAATGTACTGTGTGATATTTTCATAGGGATGTATAATTATTAAGTGAATTGAATCGTGGAAAATAGATGTTTAAGGCTAAAACAAATATCACCCAATTACTATTGAAACAAAAATGCTTTATTTTATTTTCTCTCTATTAACTCTATTTATATATTCCAATATCACTCATCATTGATAACAACAGATTTCTACTCCTTGCTTTTAACTTTGCAAAAAAAAAATATATAGAAAATACTGCAATAAATTAGACCCTCCAATATGAGAAAATATTTTCTGATTTGTTTTACATGCTTTTTCTCACCTTTTTCAAATGGTGTTTTTGGCCAGTTATTTTAGTGAGACTTCATAGCAATAGCGCATGATGTTTATATATATATATACATCTAACATCACTTAAAAAGAGACCCAAAAATTTGAAGTAGAACCTAAAGGGGTACATGAAATGGTTTTGAAGAAGCCAAAGAAGGAGGAAAAAATGTAATTACATTATAATCCCCATAAGAAGGAAAATGTAAAAGGTTGTTCTCCATCTGCCTGTAATCAGTGCAGTTCTAGCAGCTGCCTTGTATAGCATTTTTACATTTACTGATATGTAGTTATTAGCTTACTAGTTCAACCAATAGACCTTTAAATACAACAAAACTGTGTACTGTATTGCATTGCTATGTGGATATTTTATGCTAGAAGTACAAATAATTAAAATTAAGAAAATCAACAGCATGTATAAGATATGTATTCAAAAGCATTTTGCTCTGCAGAGATAAACAAATACTTCCTTGAATATGATGGAGCATGGTGTTTTTAAAGCTATAAGATAGAATATATTAAGACAGATTGGAATCAATGTGTTACACATTCATGTATGCAATACTAAGAAACTCATTTCAAATCCTATACTTCAAACTCATGCAAAGTGGAAAGACTGTTCGACCCAGAGGATCAGTATGTATGCTCTGAGATAGTATCTTCTAGACATGACTGTGATGCTACGTCCGTGAAATATCAACCACGTAGTTGCTCAGCTAGGACCTATTGAAATCACACACACTTGCATGCACACAGGTGAATAAAGCAGTAATGATTATAGAGGAGGCCATAAATATGAGAAGTGACTGGAAAGGAAGAGGGAGGGACAGAAATCATGTAAATATATTTACTACTCTTGTATAAATTTTTCAAGTAATAACCAGTCAATCAATAAACCAATTAATAAATCATGACTTTGATGATACATGCCATTAATCCCAGACATTAAAAAACAGGACCAGGTAGATTTCTGTGAATTCAAGCCCATTTGGCCTACATTGTAGTTTCTGGGTTAGGTTAGTCCAAATTATATACTGAGATACTCTCTCCTGAACAAAAGAAAATCATATTTTAAGTGTAGGGATAAGTCCCACCCCTTAGGGGGCGTGTTCGCCTCAGGCTAAAGTTCTCCTATAAAATTGGTGAGCGTGCTCCCAGCGCTCCCTTCTGCTTTCCTGGTCTCCGCGGGAACAGTGGTTCTGTAAGTCTATTCCTCCATTAAAACTGTCTATATTTTGACAATCTGTCTGCATTCGCTTACGCCGTTACATTTAAGCACTATTCTAAAACAGAGAATGAATAACCAAGCCTACTTTAATATATTTTAATATGAAATCAACTTACTAATTAATAAAAAGGTTCTGAAAAGCAATAAAGGAGGGAAGGCTTTGTTTTTAATTAACCATGTGTGTTTTATCTATACCATTTTTTTCAAAGGAACTGGGTATCATATTATGATTTGTTCTCCAGGGGTTTATTGTGGAAGTGTTTTTATGTGACTTTAAAAGCATCCCCAAGGCATGGTTTGATAATATTACTTTTTTATAAGAATATCTACTATAAACAAAGAAGAAAAATAGAAGAAATTATTATATTTCAGGGAGACAATGCTTAAAATAGGCTTTAGAAATAAAATGAAGATCTCCATTTTAAAAATAGCTTTATCATTTTTAATGCAAAATCACTGATTAACCGAAGAAACTTCTTCAAAACCAAAATGTAGCTCTGAGGACAAGTGTTCACCAGCCCCCTTGGCAAAGCACCACATTCTTGTCACTAAAAGTAGGAGGGACTTTTTAGAGTTCTGCTGATTGGGATCATCTTCACGGTATGCTGATATCCAAAGCCTGGTATCCCTAGGGGTGAATCTCGAAAGATGTAAATCTGTTTCCTAACACTACATTTTGCAATGTGTAAATTAATAGCTTGACATTTCACAGCTGTTTTAAAGGCTATGCTCTACAGGATAAAATATCAATCACAAATATACACCTACCCAGAAATGTCAAGTCCCACCCAAATGAATATCGCTGCAAATTAGCAGCAGGTCATATTACTCTGTTGTCTTTCACGTGTGATGCATTCCCTTTCTTTCCAGGTTAAGTGTTCCCTGGGAGAAGCTGAAACCTATTTTCTACCCCGTATAAAAGATGAGTAGTAAGCTGCTTTAATAACAGAACACAGTAACTAAAGTCTAAGCCTGTTTCAGAGAGGCAGTGTGGGATTCCCCTGCCCCCTCAAAAAAAAAAATTAAAGTAGGTACAAATACCTGGATTGAATATCAAACTTCATTCTCAAAATTTGTTTATATTTAGTGCCTCTCCAAATCAAAAAAGATTCTGATAACACCTTTTAAAATTGTATATTTATGCAGTGTGCATGTGTGTGTGTGTGGTGTGCATGTTTGTGTGCGTGTGTGTGTGTGTGTGTACATACATAGGTCTGAGAACATTCTTATGTCCTTGTGGAGGTCAGAGTTCACCTTTATAGATTTAGTTCCCTCCTCCCAGTACTCAGGTACTCAGGTTTAGTGCTAAGCCATTTTACAGGCCTCTCAAAGAATTATTTCAATTTTCTTTGTTCATCACGAGTTCAATAAGTTCATATAAACTAATAAATTTCAGCTTTTGTAAAAATTACAGAGATAGTTAATGCTATGAAGAATAATATTTCCATTATTTGAATACATTTTGGTCAAATTTGTGTCCTACTCACAATATCCCAATGGGAATGTCAGCTTGCCTCTATTCTGCAATTATCCCTGAGTCCTTGTGGGAAAGAAAGTAATATAGATATTCCATAAGGTTGATATTTCCAAACTCACTTATTTTCTTCATGTTGATAGCTTATGTGTGTGTTAGCCATTATCTTCTGAAATGAAAATCTTCTGATTTGTAGTTCAATAAATCATTAAAAGTCATTTTACTACTATGCCCATTAGCAGAATAATAGTGCTGTGTTTTCCTCTAAGGCCTATAACATATCAAACTACAGAATAGACTGACCACATATTGGGTCAGGCATTACTGGCAAGTCCAATTGTGGAACACAAACTGTATTTAATGCGGGTCATAAGAAAACATGAAGTTAGCTGGGTAGGAAAGAGTTTTTGAAGAGGGCCATTATAAAGATAGATAGTAAATGAGGTCAAAATATTCAAAAAAAATGAACAAAATTCTCAATTATAAAATATATGAATAAATTGCATATGTGTATTATATATATTTTATACGACATATATTCTTTATGTTTTACAGAATTTCATTATAGTAATATCTCAGTCTATATAAGCCGGTTTAACTCAACTATACTAAGCATATAACTTCATCAAAACATACATTTTTTTATCACACCTTTGACTAGAAGTTTGAAATCAAGATGCATCCCAATCCAGAAATAGATTGAGATCCAGTTGCTCAGAAAATATATCTTCTCCAGTGTTCACATAGTGCCAGGGCAAGAAGTATGTACAAGGTCTCTTTGCAACCTCACTAGCCTGTACAGGAGGGCTCTGTCTCCAAGATCGAACAATTTCCAAGTTGGTACCAGAGAAGTAGGAGTGAGGATTTCTTACATGGGTGTTGGCAGACATAGGATTCAAATAGACACCTTTTGGAATATGGTCTATAATCTGCCACATGCTTATTAATCTTTATAGATGACGTATTTCAGGAAGCTTTTATCTGTTAATGATTCCATTGTTCAGAATATTATTATTTCTTTTCTGAAAATAAAATCAGCTTCACATATTTTTGGTGGTATATATATATAAATTTATATACCTGCCACACACACACACACACACACACACACACACACACACACACAGTGATACAAGACCAAATTTGAAGACATAATGATTAAATGGGGATTTTATGTTAACACAATTGGATTTTTCTGACATTTCTGTGGAAAATAAAATACAGAAAAATGATAGAACACCATAATTTTATGCAAAACAAATTGGCATTTTGATAGCATATGCTATAATTTAAAATAACAATTATTTTTCCTGCAAGAACAAAATTGCATGGATACACACAACCCCTCTTAGATGAATACTCTTTTATCAGCAAATCTGACACTAGCAACCAGCTTTCCAGACCTCTCAGTGGAAGCATTCACTGGGACTGGGGAGTGACATATTTATGATGTCCTACCCTGCTTGTCAGAGGAAATATTCTTCTAATAAAAGTAGGAGAAAAAAAGTAAATAAATTGTATTATCTTTGAGATGCAAAACCTTATATTAATGGATATCTGTGTAACTTGGGGTTATCACAATAGTTTACCAAGTCTGAGGCCTTTGGTTTGGTCTCCAGTACCGAAAATATAGCATTCTATGGTATTGTGATTGCCAATATTCCATGTGAGACTTGAGAAATCTGGGACTTGAATAAGATATCTCCAAAATCTAAAAGTCTGGGTAAATATGGACTTAAAATTAACCTTCTGAAATTTGTGCTTTATCCCATAAAGTCTTCATGAAACCCATCTGTACTTTCCAATAATTTATTCTTTAAGCAATTTCTTTAAGGGAAAAATATTTAACTAATCCACACATATTTAAATAAAGCACAAAGCAGAGATAATAAAAACAAAAATAGATAATTTGAGATATATGCTAATAAAAAAATAAGTTAACTTGTATTAAAATCATGAGAAAATTCACACATATTTAAAGTTGTCATTTCTATAGAGAAACTGTTAAGTCAAAAACAGTATGGAGAAAAAATATAGATAAATTTGAAAAGAATGAATAGGGGTATAGTAGACATAAACATACAATATACATCTGTGAATATTAAATAAAAAATTTAAATCAACTTCAAAATTAAATCAAGTAATGTTAAAGGATGAATATGTATAAGCAGCATTAACTGGGCTTTCTAAGAGATACATTAAAAATAGAATAGTCAAGCTGCAGGAATTTATATGTCATATTAATAAAGTTACACAACAAATAATAAAATTTATAAAGTACAGCCTCAAGTATAATTTAATAGAACGTATTTTAACCTTAATATTAGTTACTTATCATATATCATAAACATCATTTAATCTTTCTTACATCATCATAGTTTAGACTAGAATGTTTTATAGTTTAAAAACATTTTATTTACTAATTTCTGTGCTTTCTATATTTCTACTCCTATAGATCATTGTTGCTACAGTGATTTCTGTATGTAATTTGACTTTTTAATTGAAAATCCATTTTACATATTCTGATTACAGTTTTCTTTTCTTCATCTCCTCTCAGATCCTCTCCATTTTCCCACTTATCCAATAGCAATCCTCCTTTTCCCCCTTTTTAAAGAAAAATAAACAATATATAAATATACCGGAGTGAAAATAAGAGAAAAAGCACAAGAAACACACACACACACCAAGAAACAACAAACAAGCAATCAAAAAAAAAAAAAAAAACATAAACAATGTTCCCAAACAGAGTGAGAAGCTGAGATGGCCCAGGGCCCAGACTCCAGTGAGGCACCCTGTGGTGAGGCCACTCCCTCTCTGGCTGAGGTCACTGAAAAACTTGGTTCAAGGGTACAAGAATTCACCATCTGTGAACTATGCTACAGTGGCCATTGACTTCAATTTACCTGGTACAAAGGGACACTAGAAACTGGCTTTGCC